>NW_003216178.1:55009-60589 GCF_000006405.1 Perkinsus marinus ATCC 50983
CCTTGTGCCGAGTATGCCTATGTATATAGCGCACGCCATGAAACGGTGCTAGTCAGCCACTATTGATTGAAATAAGACAGACTTTCCCAATTTCAAGGGTTTGAGTTCAACCATGCCTTCCGAAGAAGAGGACAGCCTACCGTGCCGGCTGGAAAGTGGCAATCTCTTTCTGAATCATCTCCTCCACCCTTGCAAAGTCCTCCTGCCCAAATGGATCAATAAAAGGCAGCGCATCGATCAGCTGATAGTTAGGGATAGACTGAATACCAACGGTCACTCTAGGGAACGACCAGTGACCACCACTACCTGGTAGAGATGCTCCGACAGATGTAGTGGTCCATCACCAACGGCCAACATCTTCTCCTCTGCCATTCCAAGTGAGAACTAATATAACTGAACAACCGCCACTAACAGTGTAGGAAAATATGCACATGGTCAGGTGACATGTGTTGGTGACAATATGAAAATTCTTAGGAAATTTCGGGAAATTTTCTTCGTTTTCTGTACCCTTCCACTCGAATCTGCATGTAAACTCCTATAATTAGTAAGGAAACTCCTAAACTCAGCTGAGCTAAGAAAACATATACTCCTTCAACACTGATCTCTTCGTCGCTACTCCTCCTCAGCCGCGCACGGGATACCTCCTAACTCGACACTCTGTAGTTTATAACCAAAAATTGATGATACTATCATGTGGATACTCTTTCTTGGCAAGGACGTGCATTTAATGCCTATCCCCAGCCTGTGCTGCTGCTGAACTTGACGTTCAGTGGTGACATAATAGGCCTGCTTCTACCCACTAGGCCAGTCCATCCCGCTTGCCGGCACCTTCTCCATACCCAACGCCTCTTTGCGTGCTTGCAGCTTCCTACACATACATAGTCTCACGAAAGCTGAGACTAGTGAACTCACCTGTTCGTGTGCTCCCAATGGAAGCCTGCCTTCTGATAAGCATACCGCCTTTCCCACCAAATGTAATTGGGAATAAACCAAAAACCGGTCCAGACTAAAACAGAAGGACAAATCAGACCACTTTGCTGACGGTCACAACCTACACACGAACCACATAATATTCGTATAGCACCACTTCTCAGTGAATACCATCTTGGGGAAGTGCCACAGACAAGTAAAATAGTCATAACTTTTATCGCGGCCATACCTGCCCACAACCATCCATCAACATTCCCTACTACTACTACTACTACTACTACTACTACTACTACTACTACTACTACTACTACTACTACCACTACTACTACTACTACTACTACTACTACTACTACTACTACTACCACTACTACTACTACTACTACTACTACTACTATCCTCACCTCTGCTGATTATGAGGAAGGACCACGTACTCGGGGAGCTCACGACCGTGAGCTCCACCGAGACGAATTGCAGCGCGAGCAGCTACCCGAAGCATCAGACTCAAAGTGTCCAAATACCAACAATACTGCAACCGACCGCGCGCGCCCAACTAATCGATTACGATATTATTCACAAAACACTAGTTCAAGTGCAGAAACCCGACTTCGCTTTGATGTTATTCTGGTATGTCATTGATACCATATATCTGAGAACCAAAACATATATCTCTGCGCACAGCGAAGATTCGAAGATACGCCCCTGGTCTCTCACCTGCTTGAAGTCCCACTCATCGCATCACACAAAACGATGCTAATACTACTACGACCAGGTCCATGTATTACTGACTCGAATGCTACTATGGACTACTTCTACCCTACGAAGTGAGCACTATATTGTCCTGAAGCTCCCGCTAGCAGGTTTAAAAGAGATGTTCACTGGAATGCTCCACCGAACCACGACTACGACTAAGACACCGTTGCCGGTTGAGTTAGCAACTAGCGTCACACGTAAGGAGGACAAAAAAGGGGAAAAGGCGGTGGATGGTCCAAGCCTGTGCCTGGACCTGTACGTGATATCACAGAAACGCTGCCAACCATAGGAGACCACCGCCACTACCCTGATAATAATGATGATATTAAAAAGAATATTAAGACCTGGTTACTCAGCGACCAAACTACTCCTTCGTCGGCGATGACGTTGATGATAATAGTTTAATGATAACACACCTATAGGAGGTGACAATAGATATACGCATAACGGGATTTCATAGGTTCATGATAGCGTAACACTCGACACTGGTGGACGCTATAATACTGGGCAGCTACCACATTTCTGTGGCGCGTGACGGAGACTCATTCGCAGTAGCCAGGCTACTGCTGGTAGTACTGCTCTCAGCAGCACTCGTGAGGCGGGAGCGACCTCCGTCCATGCCCAAGGGGACCCATGAATCCCCCTTGAAGGGCCTATAACATAACATAGTCTATAGCAGTCGGTGATAGTTTACATTCTCGTTCTCCAGCCGTCATGGTAGTCTACGTGCTGGTGCAGAGGATGACCGATTGGGCTGCAGGACAGATCAGAATCGAACGCCTCCTCATGGTGAAGGCAATCATCGCCCAGAAGCGCCGCCACCTACCAATTACATAGGACATACCACTCCTCTCTGAACTCACCTCGCTTGGCAACAAGCACCTGCCTATTCCAACAGTATGTTGATCATCAATAGATGGCCTCCTATCAGCACCTCCACTATCTGATGGGGGACTCGGCGCACTGAACCAACGTCACCATACGCCCTTCCCTTCACACGAGTTCCTGACCTTGAACTTGGCGTGAACTCAGGAGCGTTGGCATTGAGCCCGTTCATGAACATACTGTCACCATTGGGCCCCTCGACTGAGCTCGGCAGGGGAAGCCCCAGCGCCGTCTTCTCAGCCCGTACGAAGTACACTGCACGGTGCTTAGTCTTCTGCCATTTGTTCCACGTCCTATATGATTGCCAAGCCGCGGTCCCACTATGGCCCAACTCTCGAATCTGTGATATCGGTACCTACACCACAGAATCATCATCAGTAGGACTCCCATACCACTACTTCCTCGAAATTATCCCGAGTCGGCGAAGAGGACGTGGGCTTCACATGAGCCAGTATCTCCTCTCCCAATATGGCCGTCGGCATATCAACTTCGACATCCAGTTGCAGATAATACGCCCCATCCTTAGAATCATACATAATCTTAACCAATTCGCTTGCGCGTGCGTGCACGGACATCCTGCATGATGCAACAGTCCTGCCACTGCTAGGTCTCACATTGGCAGAGCAAGGCACCGGCCCACGCTGGCCATAATGAGCACCCGTGATGCGTTTTAGGAGGTCTCCCACTGGCACCATCACAGTGCCAAGTGCCGAGGTTGTAGATCTCTCATGGAAAGTGCCTCGTTTGGAGGGAGGGTCTACCCAGAAAGGCTGATGATGACCAACCGTGACCGCAGCCGTGGACATAATGGCGAACCTCGGGACAAGATAGTTGGACAGGCTGAAAGCAGCGCGTACTCTACATAACGATAACATCTGATATTAAAAGAGCTCAACACAACGCACTTCTGACCATTGAGACGATAAAAGTCGCGCCACCTGATGCAGCACCATAGAGAAATTTGGTAAGATTGAACGATGCAAGATGAGCTCCTTCTCACTGTAACGATAAACACCTCAATAAGGCTGCTTAAAGCCCCAGCAGCAACACAGAGGGAGCCTCCATAGTCTTGTGAGAGACATCTAGTGATGATGTAGCTGAGGGTAGCTGAGGGTAGCTGTGGTAGTCAGTACCTCAGTACACTATCTACTAACAACAACTTGGCCGAGTGGACTAGACTCGGACCTGTGCGTCGATGACTGCATTGGACGTCGTCGATCATATAATAATGGAGAATTGATACTGTTCAATGTTACACTGGTAGAGTGATAGCAGTAATAGCAGCTCTATACAAGAAGTGGGGAAAATGACACAAAAAATGTTCACTGCTACTGGCTGGATGCTCACAAGCCTTCTCACAAGGAAACACTGTAACACTTCAGAGTCGACCTGTGAACCTGGCAGACTCACTGGCTTAGCGTTCTTCCTGAGACCAGCTAGTTTCAGAGCCGTGAACAAAGTTGACAAAAGAAGCCATCGTACTGGTAGTGGGAAAAGTATAAAATTACTCTATATAAGAACGACAACTGCTCGAGGTGACTGGAGACGATGTATAGCTTGGTTCGAAGCCTCCACTGGTGGAGCTGCTCGAGTGCTTCCGGACTCTGACACAGTACTATCAAATCAGCACAGATCAGGACGCCTACGCAGCGAAGGAAGTAGTGGAAGTTCTCCAGCTATCGAATCGGTCCTCGCCAACAGCCATTGTGGTGTCCAGGGGAAGCCGCAGTGGGCTTACCCTGTAGCCCTTCACACTGTCGACACTGCAATTCGCTGCCTAAAAGCAACCATTACCATATATCACTCACATCAGAAGGTTCACTTCCTCCAACTGGGAAGGCTCTCCATAACGAACATCTTCGTGGCACCTCAGTCCAGGTGGCGAGAAATGGCGTATACTGCATACCACACGGTGAAGCCAAGCCTAGTAGCGCGACCGTCTCCTTACTCCGGCTTAAACTCTGGGGCATTGGCATTGAGACTTCCGCTGCTAAATGCGGCATCGATGTTAGATGGTTCAAGGGCTAGCTGCTTCCCGCGGCCCGACAGGAGGAAGTACTGGGCGTGATGCTTGTTCTTATGCCACTTGTTGGAGGCCTTGTATGCTCCCCACACTGTCGGAGTGCTATTGCCCAACTCCCTTATATTAGACATGGGAACCTGAGCCGACGTGATTAGATGACCCTATGAGATCGATCTTACATCTGAGAAATTCTCATGACTCGTACGTCGGTGACCCACTCCTGAGGCGTTCGCTAGAGGCCTCACATTATCAAGAATTTGGCAGCTGACGTCGACAGTGGGTACGTCGATGTCAATATTGAGCTCCACTTCATAGGTGGCAGATACCGTGTTGTACTTTATGCGAACGAGACTACTCGCGCGGGCTTTCATCGGCATTCTCGCAGTGCTTACAGTGGTCGTCAGATCACCATCGTAGCCCCTCGGGAAGTAGATAGTCTTCCTACCATCATCATCATATTCGCTTGATGAAGTAGATGGACGAGTGAGTTGCTGCAGCAAGTCCTCGACTGGCACGGAGATCCTCGCGTGAACTGTGGTAGTTCCAGAAACGGGATCGTCAGAACCGGTCTCATAGGACATGCTCTGCCGAGCTACTGAATCACTGTCGGCTAAAGTGCTAGACATAGGCATATGAACAATACACCAGGCTGAGTCGTACGTAGTAGTTTTTTAATCTGTCGAGTGAGAAAGAGAAACCCAGTTTCAATTCCTAGTCTCTCCGAATGCTAGGGAATTTACGAAATGCCAGAAAGCCTGTGAGAAGTCATCCGGGGTTCCTGAGGCAATACGGTAATACGCGCAAAGCACACGGTCATGTCCACAGAGCTGACAGTAGGCCTAGGATGGCTTGCGCTCGTGAAATTCTCAACGATAATTTCTTGTAAATTTCGACTTCGTCTAGCATCACCACTGCTCGTGAGTTTCATAACGCGGGTGAGACCCCACTGAGTAATTAGAATAGAATAGAACCCCATTGGGTTCTACTATGTA
>NW_003216178.1:60689-67090 GCF_000006405.1 Perkinsus marinus ATCC 50983
CGTCGAGGGAGCGCCAAAATTCATTCTCAACTTTAGAATCACATCCATAGAGCAAGCTTACTGTTAAAGATGAATGAAAATCTTCGCAGTGCGCAGTTATTGCTTTGCGCCAGTTTTCTTGTATGGGCATCTCAGACCAGTACGCAGAGCTGTGGAAGGCGATTATACGGCCTCCAAGGGATCGATATGAACTCAAGGATCTGGGCCCCAAGAGATTTCGAATAGCGGGACAAGTGGTAATAGTAATAGTAGTAGTAGTAGTAGTAGTAGTAGTAGTAGTAGTAGTAGTAGTAGTAGTAGTAGTAGTAGTAGTAGTAGTAGTAGTAGTAGTAGTGGTGGTAGTAGTAGTAGTAGTAGTAGTAGTAGTAGTAGTAGTGGTAGTAGTAGTAGTAGTAGTAGTAGGGAAGGAGGCTCGGGCCGTTCTTCTCACATTCGATTGCTTATTAGATCCACCGAACTGATCTCGTGCTGGAAAATCCTTATGGAAAGCATTTACAATGCAGTTGGTTTCAACCGGAACGCAGACCGGCCAAAGAGCTCCCCTGTGTTGTTTATCTCCACGGTATTATGCCCATGACACTTGAGAGATGCAAATTCCTTCACACACTATCAGGAAACTGCAGCTCTCGCATTGAGGGCCTGTCTGCGCTTCCGGTCCTCCTGCCCTTTGGGATCACAGTTTTTACTTTCGATTTCGCAGGCTCGGGGAGATCTGATGGAGAGTACGTCAGCTTAGGGTAAGCATCCTATTTTAACGCGTCGTCGGACATATCGTGCATGCAGTTACTTCGAAAAAGACGATCTCGCGTGCGTAGTAGAGCACCTCAGAGCGACGGGAACTGTCAGTAAGTCGCATTCAATGCAGTATGGAAAAATTTGCACATGTTCAATCACATGTGTTGGTGACAGTATGAAAATTTTGAGGAAATTTTGGGAAATTTTCGCTAGTTTTCGTACACTTCTGGCCCAGTTCGTATGTTCAGCGAGGAGACTCTTCACCTCAGAAGCTGACATATATTTCGACGATTCCCGAGCCTCTCAGTTAGCCTCACATGATCCCTTATCAGGCACCATTGGTCTGTGGGGTCGTAGCATGGGAGCGGCGACAGCACTACTCCATGGTGACAGGGACCCCAGTATAGCCGGGATGGTGGTAATGAATATTATGAGGAGTGTCTCTAGCTCTCGTCGTGGCACGTGCCCTTTGGGGATTTCGCGATTGGCAAGAATGACTACTTGCTGATCATGACGCATATGTGGCTGGCACTTACGTGGAATAACTCGAATGTCGTCCGTAGGGTGAGAGCTCGTCAAGATCCTTAGAATTGTACCTCACGAGTTGTCACTCGCCACAAAATTCGAAGGGGTTCGTTGCTATACCCTGCATAAAGTCTGAGTGCTGGCTGGCGGGTTGGTATTTCTGTCACCTCACTTGCTCTGTGAATTGACAGAAAATTGGTATCAGAAAGAGAGCAGTCACGATAGGTCCAGAAAGTCGATTGATTCCTGATGCCGTGCCGTTGTATTTCTTCAGCTGGACTCGCCCTTCCAAGATCTGCGTATAGTAGCTGAAGAGTTGGTAATAGAATTCGGTGGTTTTCGAGTGCCAAAGTTCGTGGTTAACATTGCGATGAGTATGATACGTAATTCTATTAAAAGCCGAGCTGATTTCGACATCAACGATTTGGTGCCCATAAAACATGTAAGATTTATTGCTTCGCTCCGCTGTGAATTCGGTCATAGGTTGACAGGACTTTCATCCCTGCACTTTTCGTAGCTGCCGAGGGTGACACCTTCGTGAAACCGCATCATGCTCGGGCATTGTATGACGCCTACGCTGGTGACAAGAATTTGGTAAGGACCAGTTTGCGAACCCAAAGAGACGATTATGGATTTTATGCAGGTCACAGTAGAAGGAGACCACAATTCGATCAGACCCAAGTTCTTTACAGATTCAGTGGCGATATTTTTTTTCAATACTCTGCAGTGTTCGGAACTTGTCGGAAGTTCTTGTCGTAATTCTGCGTTATTCGTAGTCTGCTGGCATCACTCGTAAAACCATTCAGGTCCCCTACCGGTGGCCCCACAGGTTCGCGACCATTCTCACTCGCCCCCAAGTACGATGCCTCAGCGGCGGCCGTTGGGAACTGAGGTAATTTATCCTCCGGGCGAATCGTCATTAGTTATCTCTGATCAGAATAGCCGAGGTCAACCTCTGGGGTTGAACATGGTACGACCAACGCAGGAAGCCTTCGATGATTACGGTAAGACACTTTTTCTTGGAGTTTCGTCACTCCTCTAGTGCCACTCTCTTCTATGAATAGGAAAGCTGTCTAAAGAGTCGACTTTGTCCACTGACTATAGTGTCTGTGATGGAACGATCAAAGCGCTTTGGACCCCCGGCACTTTGCCACAAAGCGGGATTTCCTTAGGTCTCCCCCAGAGTGAAGATGAGGAGGAAATGATGATGCAACAAGCGATAGCGTTGAGTCTCCAACGGGACGAACCATCAGCTTCGAGTGCTCGGCAAGACTCGTCGGTTAGTTCTCTACCCCAGGACGTGGACGTACTCCATTTGAATGATTCCGACGATGATAATTCTCGTAACGAAAACAAAGTGGAGGAACCCAAGAGCTGTGAGGGTAGCAGCCGAGTGGACTCGGATGGCCTGATTTGGGTGCTGAGGCTCCCAAGAAGGATTCTGAGGAGAAGCCCTCGAAGGAAAAGTGACGTCTGATTTGAGTCGTACTGTCGTCAAGATTTGTATCAAATGTATTATAGTATCATAAAACCTCATTCTCCTACTACTACTTCTGTCTGGTTTGTGTTCCTGTCGGTCCATGAGTGGTAGAGATCAAAGGGCGTCTTATATTATGAGCGATGAGCACTGGATGTCATCTACATTCAGTTGGGTTGCTGCTCGTTCTTGCGTTGTCGGGGCGAGCGCGTAATTTCGTGGCGCGTGACGTTTATGTCTTAGGGTCCCGGAGTTCTGCCATACGCTCTGCAAGGAAGGTTGTATGCAATGCAATACAGTCAGAAGTGATGCATTTCCGTTATGCACTGGCAGTTAGGTTGCATCAAATCAAGCGACCCAATTAGAGGGGGATGCGTAATCGCCTCGTTGTCGCCTTTGGGATGGCTTGTGACTAGTTCTAGATAGGGCGGCTGTGTCGTGTCGTGGGCCCTGTCATTAGGCTTGAAGTCCCTCATTTACTATGGTTCAGCTACCTGCGTCGAAGCGTGCGGCCACTGAGGAGCAAATGAAGGTAGTAGTACTGGTATCAGCGATCGTCGAGTGGGGACGGCGGTCCTTCAGGCTCTGGCCCAGCAAAGCAAGGAGGCTGAAGAGAAGCTCATAGCACAGAAGAAAGCGAAGCGACCGGCTGACAAGTCGAGGTAAGCTGATACGCCTTGGAGGCTCCCAGTAGACCTCGTTGGCAGATCCTCGGCGTCTATGGCGGCCCTTGTTCGACAAGGCTTGGCTGGTGGGGACACCATGGCTCTTGATCGGGTCCTTCATACTACCAACAATGCTGTTATGGCAGCTACTGCGAGGGACATCACTGGTAATCTGGGCGATGAGTTTAGTCTTCGAGCTCTCTATCAGGTCCAGAAGCTGCACAGATATTGTCGCACATTTGCATCGCTTTGGATAAGTCTCCTGCCCGGGCCGTGGTCCTGTCGGAATGGACACGCAATCTGCTGTTGGTCCATGCTGGCTACCTCTCTGGGCATCCTGAGGACACCAAAGCAGTTATTGGTAGTAGGAGGGTAATTGCCCTTTGAGGAACGTCCAGTTTCAGCTCCCTTGTTGGCGTCCTTCCACCAACGTACTGCGTATTACTCTGCTCTGTCCAAGCTGCACGGTAGGGTCCAAGCAGTGATTAACGTATGCACTACCCAACAGCGTGCAGCTAAGGTGGCCCCTCCCGAGCCCTTGGCGAAGTACGTACCGCATGAGAGTAGCACTGGGAGGAGGGTCCGTGCTGGTCAGGTACGTCGAGTCCCCCAACGGTGGAGATGATGCTGCCTATGATAATGACGTTGCTATGGAGACAGATGAGGACAGTCTTGACGCGATGGATTCGGAAAGCGACGATGATGGGGATGACGAAGGGTCCGACTAGAGTCATAGAAGGCTCATACTGCTTCGAGACTGTGCTGCCTAGAGGCGGGTCGGCTTACGTAAAAAGTATGGTATCATAAGTACTACGTCATTGTATAGCATTATGCGATCGCCACCAGTGGTGGCGGTCGTCCACGTTCCTGGAGTAGCAGTGGTAGTCTTGAATGATCATTTACTATCGTTTCACTGCTGACCTGATGTGGAGAGTTTATAAAGAGTGGGCGGAGCGAAGCAGTTTGTGTTTGATCAGAATTGTTGCATATACATTAATGTCAAATAGAGAATGTCGTCGAGAAAATAGTTACCCTTCTGAATGGGAGCCGGGAGATTTGGAGGATAAACAGCTGTAGGACGGGGCCCTTGCTATGCTAGTTGGTGAAAATGCTTGTGGACGATTGTGCATGGGAGTCTTTCAAGGGCGGCTGGGTTTCTGTCCTATCATTCACACGCACGAGTTAGTTGATGATGGTATGGATCACTCTGGGGTCAGGTACGGTGGAGCTATTGAATGCCTTATACCCAAGGGTTTTGCCGACTCCAGCACTGTACGGACTGTGCCTGATTATCAGGAAGTAGGGTCAGGGCGTAGCTCGTTTGGTCGTGATGTTTTGTTATGATCAGTCTTGGAGGAATGAATATTTGCTATTCGCAGTTGGAGTTTCTTTACTAATTATGGGAGTTTATATACGAATTTGTGTATAGGAATTAATAGGAAACTCCCAAAATTGATCGCAACTTTCATATTTCTCACACTGGTTATGGTAGCCTAGGATTGCCGATGATTGGATTTCAGGTCTTTACCAATGTGGTAGATGATTCTGGTGCTAGTCTTGTGATCGAGTTGTTGAACTTCGCAGAGGAGCTTAAGGAGTCTGATGAGGTTGCAAGGTTGGTAGAAATGGAGCGCCTGGGAATCGAACCTGGGTCTCTTCTCCCAGGCACTTCTTCAGCGACCTAGCCGAAGCCACTGATAGTGTATCGTATGACATCGACGAGATTAGCTGTCGGAAGGCAGCGAATGGAGACTCCCTGGTAAAATACGATGCTGAATCTACTTCGCTGATCATGCGAGATCGTTTGTGCACGCGTCACTTAACGTTTTTTTCCATCGGAAAATGCCTGTAGGGAATCTATCTCCCAGGCTCACAGACATTTGTGTCACCCGTCATGTGTTTGAAAAACCGCTTCCCCGGCCCGGCCCCGGTGACCCGGCAGTCTCTCCTTACCCATGTACCGGGTTTAGCGGGCCCGGCGGGCCCGACCCGCCGGGTTGGCCGGGCGACCCGGCCCGGATTGCCAGGCAGGAAGGCGTTCGGACATGATCGACGATAAGAACTTCTAATCAAGGAGAACCAATATCAGGGCTGCATGGATCAAACATTATTCCAATGTGCCAAGTCACGCGATTGAAACGCGAAGTGCGCGTTGAATTCGAGGAGTCGCGGCGATTCCTGGAAATTAATGCGAAATTCCGCGCTACGTACAATTAAAAGCACTATTAGTGGCTTGAAATATCTGCGCTGCCGGGTTTCCGGATGACCCGCAGACAGTTGCGGGGCATTTTTCGCCCGCTCACCCGCATGAACCCGGCAACGCCGGCGGGGAAGCCGGGTTTGTGACTTTGACCCGGCCCGGACCGGCTCGTTCCGGGGCCGGGCCGGGCCTACTTCAGGGTTTTTCTATCAGAATGTACACGATATCACCATCGTCTGTAGGGAATGCACCTCCTACACATGTTGTTGGCAGGTTATGGTGAATGGGCGTCATATACACGACAAGGAAGGCCTCAAATGGACACCATTGGCGATGGGAATAAGGCGCATGCCACGTAATAGGGTGTCTGTGTTGGTTGCGGAGTCTGTAATGATCATTCTCTTTAGAATATTCTTCCGATATGGTAGTAACGTTGACCCATGGCTCACAATCGGCCGGCGGGTTCGAGACCAGTTCCGTGCTGGAGAAGAATCTGTGGCTCATTCTTGAGTCGATAGAAGTTAAAGACGACTCACTGTTTCTCTGACACAACCAGCAAGGGAGTTTCTCCGCTTCTTCCCCGGCGTGACCAGTTGCCTTGTATTATCTCTTCTCGCAGTATGATGAAGTAGCAAGCCTTATCCTGTGCTCATTGCGTCCTATACTGGACAGGGGCGTTGCTGTTGGTTAATCTAGGGCCGTGTGGGGGGGAATATGCACATGGTCAGCTACAATATGGAAAATTTGTGGAAATTTCGGAAAATTCTGTTTGGTTTCTGTGCACTTCTACCAAAGTTCG
>NW_003201784.1:0-920 GCF_000006405.1 Perkinsus marinus ATCC 50983
TTGGTGGAGTGATTTGTCTGGTTAATTCCGTTAACGAACGAGACCTTAACCTGCTAAATAGTTGCGCGAAACTTTATGTTTCGTCGCTACTTCTTAGAGGGACTTTGTGTGTTTAACACAAGGAAGCTTGAGGCAATAACAGGTCTGTGATGCCCTTAGATGTTCTGGGCTGCACGCGCGCTACACTGACACGATCAACAAGTATTTCCTTGCCCGGTAGGGTTAGGGTAATCTTTTGAAATCGTGTCGTGCTAGGGATAGACGATTGCAATTATTCGTCTTCAACGAGGAATTCCTAGTAAATGCAAGTCATCAGCTTGCGTTGATTACGTCCCTGCCCTTTGTACACACCGCCCGTCGCTCCTACCGATTGAGTGATCCGGTGAGCTGTCCGGACTGCGATTAGTTCAGTTTCTGTTCTCTTCGCGGGAAGTTCTGCAAACCTTATCACTTAAAGGAAGGAGAAGTCGTAACAAGGTTTCCGTAGGTGAACCTGCGGAAGGATCATTCACACCGATTCATTCTCTGAGAAACCAGCGGTCTCGCTCTCTCTTGCTCTTTTGTTAGAGAGTTGCGAGATGGGATCCCCGCTTTGTTTGGATCCCCCCACCTTAACTTGTCTGTTGAGGTGATTAATTCCTATGAACCATTGTACTAGTCATAGTATCCAAATCCAATTTTGGATTTTGGTATTTCAAAACGAAATTCCAAACTCTCAACGATGGATGCCTCGGCTCGAGAATCGATGAAGGACGCAGCGAAGTGCGATAAGCACTGCGATTTGCAGAATTCCGTGAACCAGTAGAAATCTCAACGCATACTGCACAAAGGGGATCTTTCCTCTTTGTACATACATATCAGTGTCGCTCTTCTTCCCGATACACACATTTTGTTGTTAACGCAACTCAATGCTTTGTATC
>NW_003203918.1:0-877 GCF_000006405.1 Perkinsus marinus ATCC 50983
TGTGAGGTAGATAAGGGCATGAGGACTTGCTGTTTTACAGGTGATAAGAATGGTACCAAAGCAGTGCCATTGACGGAAGATCACAAGCCTGATCTTAAAGAAGAGGCCGAACGTAGGAAGGGTTTAGATAACAACTGTTAGAATGTATATTTTGAATAAACATTTTAAGGTGATTATATTTAATATAACTTATTTATATATACTATTGATAATTAAATACCTAATATTATCTTTATTCTTTTAGATGAAAATAATATATAAATCTATGGAGATAAAAATAATATATAAATCTATGTATTCATATCAGGATATACTCTTATGCTGTTGAGGAAAGCGAATATAGTATCTGCTTTCCTTAGCAACATAGAAGTTAGCGCACGAACTAGGGTTGGCCAAAATTTCCTCAGAATTTTCATATTTTCACGAATATAGTTGACCATGTGCATTATCAAATATTACAGTTGTTCGTGCAGGCATTCATAACGCAGGAGGTATCGTCATGCAAGGTAGAGTTAATGGCAATCTCAATCTCACTCGTGCGATTGGGGATTTGAGGTAATCCACCATCACCACTATGTTTGCTCTCCTCAGCTGAGTCCGAGAGTTTCCTCACTAACTGGAGATTTTACATACCAATTTGGGTAGAATGTACAGAGACTAACGAGAATTCCCCAAGATTTCCCTTTTTTGGAAATTTCATATTGTCACCATGTGCATATTTTCCCACACTATCGAAGGTCAGCTATTGTTTATTTAGTTACAAACAAGATCATAACTTGAAACCTGAGGAGCAAATGATCACTGCTAACCCTGATGTGTCTACTATACCCATAACAGATGAGGATCAGTTCTTGGTAGGATGCTATTGTTGACTTAC
>NW_003200618.1:0-969 GCF_000006405.1 Perkinsus marinus ATCC 50983
TTCTCTCCTGAGGTATACAACGATGAGTAGCATCGACTGACGATGAGCGTCATTACTACTTCTTGATGGCTTGAGTGTACGCTGAGTGTGACTGCTGTATCTTACCTCTAAGAGTCTGTAGGAGCATCTGAAGGTGTGGTATACTAGTAGTATGTGATAGCCAGTACGTGGGCCTACCTGTGCCTGGATAGTCTCATGGTTTCTCGCAGCAGCTATGCTGGCAGCCCTTTGCTGTTGCTGCTGTAGTAGGACCTGATATCAGTGTGATTGGAAGAGTTGTCTTTCTCTGTGTCACCTTCTGTTGTGCCTGTTGCTGAGCCATCCTCGAGGCTTGGGCTCTGGCATGTTGTTCCAATAGTGATGCTCCCCCCTAAAGGGTAGTCTATGCATACTCAACACTAGTAGCAGAGTACCGTTTTCTTAGCTGCCATAGCCTGTTGTCGCTGGTGTTGGGCAGCGAGCAAGGCAGCAGCCCCAGCAGCTGGTAGGTGACTATTGGACTGTGGTCCTACCACATTCTGCGGCTGCTGCTGTTGCTGTTGCTGTATCTGTTGTTGTTGTTGTTGCTGCTGCTGCTGTTGCTGTTGTTGTTGCTGCTGTTGTTGTTGTACCCTCGCGATAAGTCTATTAATAGAGATATTACAGGTATATGAACATTACACAATGTTGTATTACCCTTGCATCTGAGCAGTGGTTAATGGTTGCCCACCAGATGTAGCCTGTTGTAGTATAGCCGCTAATCGGGACTTATTTGCGGCTACCAGCGCGGCTTGTTGCTGTTGTTGTTGCTGTTGCTGAGCTGCTGCTACCATATGTGCTGCCTGAGGGCAAGCATACAGCTATGGAGCAGAGTGTTACTCTAGTGTATGCATAGTACCTGTTGTTGCTGAGCTGCATACTGTTGTGCTGCTGCTGCGGCACGGGACGGGTCCATCCAACAGATACCACTGGCACCGTCTAGTATCTCCC
>NW_003207062.1:0-1652 GCF_000006405.1 Perkinsus marinus ATCC 50983
ACCTATGCTAATGGAGAGAAGGCCGAATTGCACCAGTGCTGTCCGACTACCCATACGCTGAAAGAAGGATTCGAGTCGTGATACGAAATGGCTCTCCTGTCTGATCTCGGATACCTGTCAACATACTCTGGTCATCGGTAGACCGGGAATGAGGGCGCTGGATATGTCTATAACGGCGATCCGTTACGGCGACTTTGAGCACTATGGCCATATACCGAGCGCTGGTTCTGTCATATCCATGATAGCGTGTGAGGCCATTGAGCCAAAAATTCTACGGCAACCTCAAGATGGGCCAACAGTAGATGTGGATTATACTTTCGAGAGCGTGAAGGACTCGACTGGCCAGGCCAGGCTAAGATTAAGGATTCCTCAAATCGAGAGGGCGGGGATAATGCCTTACTCGGAGGCGGCCAGGCCACGGAGTCACACTGATATGAAGATTCTGCATCATCGATTCCTCCAAATGGAAGAGGAAGGCAAAGTGGAGAGGGTCCCGGTAGGGGAGGCTGTGGTACAGCTCGAGCCGGTACTTGTAGATAAGTACCAACACTCGGGTGACAAGCCTAGGGAGTATCCTGTGGACCCCTCAGAGCTGAAGGCCCGCTATAGGGTTACACTGGATATGAGGCCAGTGAACCACATGGAGTTGGCAGTCTGCCAGGAGGAATTTATGTGGCTGCCGAATGCCAGTGCCTCCAGAGTGAAGACGGTGCGGCCCACTGACCAAAAGCAGCATCAGTCGAGCGCACAGGAACTCTTGAGATCTATCCCAGAGGATAAGGCCCGCTTTTTCGCTAAGGTGGACCTCAGCGAGGCGTTCTATGCAATAGAAACGCCTATTGGAGTGAGGAGATTAGCGAGTACAAGGACCCTCTCTGCCGATGGTACACCTGTATTTTGGCGATTCACGCGCCTCGTCCAGGGATGGACGTGGAGCCCAATATTTTTCAGCAGAGCCATCCAATTTGTTATTGACACGGTGCGAGACGACCTCCCCAAAGAGACCGTTGTGAGGCACTATCAAGATGACGGTCATCTGATGACCTACTGCTATGTGGATCCAGTGAAGAGAGTGTTAACATAGCCCTGCAAAAGCTGGTTGGTGTATTCCAGGCATTTGGCTTCGATGTTAATAATAAGAAGACGGTCACTGCAACTGACACCATAGACTTCTGCGGCTTTCGACTTACTAAAGGTCACTTCACTCCATGTCCATCGCGGAAGGATCTATCTAGAGAGGCCGCTGAGGCGGCATGGCTCGAGTTTGACGGCTTCATAAGGAATCGCGCGGAAAGACAGTGCGCATGGCTACGCTCGTGGACGGGACGCTTCCAATTCCTGAGAGGATGGTTGACTCCGGCTTTAATGGAGGATCTAAATAGTATCATACTATTAGTATGTGCAAATATATAAAAACTACTCAAAAAGGTGTCATGGTGCCCAACTTTAACGAGCAGTTGCATGGGGCATTCAAGCGCCTATGTGAGTATATCCTAGCTGGCCAGCTTCCACCGTTACGATTTGGCATACCGGGGGCATCATCTTTGGGCACCATCGTTTGCACCGATGCCAATAAGGAATCTTGGTCTGGCATCATCCTGAGAGTCTATGATGCGGGCTCCGGCAGCCAACAGTTCCCCACTAACGACGAC
>NW_003204039.1:0-1070 GCF_000006405.1 Perkinsus marinus ATCC 50983
GGCGATTAATAGCCAGTATAGAGGTATAGCTGCAGGCTCAGTCACTGTCTGAGCCCTGGTATGAACCGGTAGAT
Organism: Perkinsus marinus ATCC 50983; assembly: GCF_000006405.1. NCBI lineage: Eukaryota > Perkinsozoa > Perkinsida > Perkinsidae > Perkinsus > Perkinsus marinus. The sequence goes on from NW_003204039.1 coordinate 75, forward strand.
AGTGCGTTACACGGCAGAAAGTTCGATAAATAGGAGGGCCCCCCAGAGACCCCCAGCTGCCAGCAGTAGAATATTTTATATCTTGATATCCCTAGCGGGATGTCGGCCAGATCTTTCTCATGTACTTCAACCATTTGCGAACACTACGGTTTGATGCCAACAGTCGAGTCATATCATAAGGGTTGTCCAGGGCATCTTTACCCAGACAGGTCTCTCTCCACCTCCGCCAGCGAGAACACTGATGTAGGTGTATAGAAGTCTCCCTGCTCATGCCACAATAGCGACATTCCGGCATCCCACCGTCCCATCGGGATACATGGGCCCTCAGACAGCCATGTCCCGTCAAGGCTTCGCAGATAAGCCTGCGATCATTCATTGACACAGCCACCGTGCGAAGGCGACTGCATTGGCTGCGGTCGAGCATCACGCCTGTCTTCTTTATGTGTGTCAGCTGACGATCTTTGCGCCATCGCCATTCCTCTTCTTCTCTGAATTTCGCTTTGACCTGATGGACAGTGTACGACTCAGGAATGCCAACGTTTGTTATATCCTTTCTCTTTCCGCCCAATCTCGCCAGGGTGTCCGCGATTTCATTGCCACTGATACCCGCATGAGCTCTTGTCCACTGAACTACTAGATCGCATGACGCAGCAGCACGTTCAACCGCCCTGCGGGCGTTCCTCACTGATGTACTCTCGAGCTTACCTCGGCCAACCACTGCCCGGATGGCGGCCTGACTATCACTGTAAATAACTGCCTGCTTTAAGGGATTATTCCGAGTAGAAGTCAGCCGATCGGCCGCAGCTTCGATCCCTCGAAGCTCGCCTTGCATCACGGTGGCGTAATCTGGTAACCTCGTATACGAGAACCATACTACAGCAGCGTCTTTGTTGGACGGCGCCAGCTCGACAACACCCGATCCGATACGTCCCGTCAGACCCGACCCTCCGATTCTGCTACCATCGCAGAATATGTGCCTCTTAGCAGAAGAGAGGC
>NW_003199446.1:0-1599 GCF_000006405.1 Perkinsus marinus ATCC 50983
AGCTGGAACCGAGATAAGATAAAAACTTGAGTGTTACGTGTTAGGATCGTATGTCGATCGTGGCAACGACTCATTGACGAGAACGCCGATCTTCGACTTCGTGTTCACGACATGATTGATGCTTATGAGGATGCTTTTATATCTTCTGAGAGACGAGCTTCGATGAGAAGACCGAAAAACCCCTCCCGTGACAAGAAGCCGATTGAGCATGTGAGAGAGCCTCGGGTCGATCTCACTAGAGTCGTGTCATGATAGGCTGGAAGCGCGACCAAAAGGCGAGTAAGGGAAAAGACTGGATCAGCTCGGCCTCCAAGCGAAACGATGAATATCCTCATTGAGAAGCGAAGAGAGGCTAGCGCCTTGAGGAACGAGGTCAGTGCGATGCGAACCAATAACTTGACGCTTGCCTCTTATGATTCGAAAGGATATGCATACGATATAAAGAATAACGCAGAAGTAGACTGCGGTTATCTCCTCGCACTTCAGCACCGAGCACTGGAGCAACAGGCTGCGCGTCAACGTCGCACATTAGCAAAGATGAAAATGACACAGATGAAGGAAACACGTATGAGCGAGTACCTACAGCAGTACATACAGAAACAACGGGAAAAGTGAGCTCTTTGCATAGCCATGTCGCTTCCACTAGCGAAATCGCTCGAGCAAAACTACCTACAGTAGACTGATAAGCGCACGGATAAAAGCTCCTCTCGAACTCCGTCTTCAAACACCTCGGCCACTGGGCGACGCATAGGGGCTTCGCTATGTTATATGTATAACCAAGAACTGAAGAAGACGAGAACTAGAGATTGCCATGTATAGATACCGGGATAGTCGAGCTGCTCTCAGTGCAAGAGTCGATCGGATGCGAGCCTTGAAGGAAGCCATCATAAAATTGAGCTATCAGTGTGGATTCGCCATCATCACATTTCGGACGGTCCATCCGGCTCTATCAGGTACCGGGCTCTGCTCAGTGGCAAAATCGAGCGCGGAACGGAGGCGCTGGATCGGGAGGTCGACGAACTCAAAGCATACAGGGCTGACCTTGAAGCGAAACGAGAGGCGCTTGAGTCCCGAGACCAAAGTGTCACGAAATCGTGGATTACATCGCTCGATGTGAGTATTGGACAGTGCTGTGGCATTCGTTCAATCGCTGCAGCCTCTCTAGCATTTCCCAGACCCCTTTACCCCGTGGTCAGAGTGGAGAGCTCTGATGCCTAGAGTGCTCATTTTGCAGGGTCTCCAAGAAAGAATCTTAGAGCTCTCGGCCGCGGTCAAGCACGCTGAAAGGGCAGGGAAAGTTGCAGCTTCGAAGCTCAAGGGGATCAAGAGACTTGGGCGCTCTGGGGAGGAGATTGTGCAAATGTCACTGTCAACAGGTACCTAGAGACCCTTACACATGATCTGCTTATCTCTGTTGCTCCCTGTCAGACCTCGCGGTGGCAGGATGACTTAAGATGTTGATAAGAAGTCCGTCCATGATATACCATCAATGCAGTATTGATTAAACTGATGTTGGCAATGCTTGTCGACTGTGGTGTTGGTGATCAAATGATACTTTTGTGCTCAACTTGACCTCATCCAGTGCCATCCGGAGCAGGT
>NW_003209148.1:0-1111 GCF_000006405.1 Perkinsus marinus ATCC 50983
AGTAGTAGTAGTAGTAGTGTATTGTATGATCGTAGATAGAAGTATATCTTTCTTTATACTACCAAGAGTAGTAGTAGTGTATTGTATGATCGTAGATAGAAGTATATCCTTCTTTATACTACCAAGAGTAGTAGTAGTGTATTGTATGATCGTAGATAGAAGTATATCCTTCTTTATACTACCAAGAGTAGTAGTAGTCTATTGTATGATCGTAGATAGAAGTATATCCTTCTTTATACTACCAAGAGTAGTAGTAGTGTATTGTATGATCGTAGATAGAAGTATATCCTTCTTTATACTACCAAGAGTAGTAGTAGTCTATTGTATGATCGTAGATAGAAGTATATCCTTCTTTATACTACCAAGAGTAGTAGTAGTCTATTGTATGATCGTAGATAGAAGTATATCCTTCTTTATACTACCAAGAGTAGTAGTAGTGTATTGTATGATCGTAAATAGAAGTATATCCTTCTTTATACTACCAAGGGTAGTAGTAGTAGTAGTGTATTGTATGGTCGTAGATAGAAGTATATCCTTCTTTATACTACCAAGGGTAGTAGTAGTAGTAGTGTATTGTATGATCGTAGATAGAAGTATATCCTTCTTTATACTACCAAGGGTAGTAGTAGTAGTAGTGTATTGTATGATCGTAGATAGAAGTATATCCTTCTTTATACTACCAAGAGTAGTAGTAGTCTATTGTATGATCGTAGATAGAAGTATATCCTTCTTTATACTACCAAGAGTAGTAGTAGTCTATTGTATGATCGTAGATAGAAGTATATCCTTCTTTATACTACCAAGAGTAGTAGTAGTCTATTGTATGATCGTAGATAGAAGTATATCCTTCTTTATACTACCAAGAGTAGTAGTAGTGTATTGTATGATCGTAGATAGAAGTATATCCTTCTTTATACTACCAAGGGTAGTAGTAGTAGTAGTAGTGTATTGTATGATCGTAGATAGAAGTATATCCTTCTTTATACTACCAAGAGTAGTAGTAGTGTATTGTATGATCGTAGATAGAAGTATATCCTTCTTTATACTACCAAGAGTAGTAGTAGTGTATTGTATGATCGTAGATAGAAGTATATCCTTCTTTATACTACCA
>NW_003204602.1:0-893 GCF_000006405.1 Perkinsus marinus ATCC 50983
TGATACCTCTACACCACACGCCCGATAAAAAAGTAAGGTACGCCGCCTTCCGGGACGAATAACTGCTTCTCTCAGATAGACAACTCACCTTAAGCTATGGACGTGCCGAGAATTGAACTCGGGGCCTTCTGCATGCAAAGCAGACGTGATACCTCTACACCACACGCCCGGTGAAAAAGTAAGTTACGCCGCCTTCCGGGACAAGTAACTGCTTCTCTCACATAGACAATTCACCTTAAGCTATGGACGTGCCGAGAATTGGACTCGGGGCCTTCTGCATGCAAAGCAAAAGTGATACCTCTACACCACACGCCCGGTGAAAAAGTAAGTTACGCCGCCTTCCGGGACAAATAACTGCTTCTCTCAGATAGACAACTCACCTTAAGCTATGGACGTGCCGAGAATTGGACTCGAGGCCTTCTGCATGCAAAGCAAACGTGATACCTCTACACCACACGCCCGGTGAAAAAGTAAGTTACGCCGCCTTCCGGGACAAATAACTGCTTCTCTCAGATAGACAACTCACCTTAAGCTATGGACGTGCCGAGAATTGGACTCGAGGCCTTCTGCATGCAAAGCAAACGTGATACCTCTACACCACACGCCCGGTGAAAAAGTAAGTTACGCCGCCTTCCGGGACAAATAAGTGCTTCTCTCAGGTAGACAACTCACCTTAAGCTATGGACGTGCCGAGAATTGAACTCGGGGCCTTCTGCATGCAAAGCAGACGTGATACCTCTACACCACACGCCCGGTGAAAAAGTAAGTTACGCCGCCTTCCGGGACAAATAACTGCTTCTCTCACATGGACAACTCACCTTAAGCTATGGACGTGCCGAGAATTGAACTCGGGGCCTTCTGCATGCGAAGCAGACGTGATACCTCTACACCAC
>NW_003199830.1:0-1611 GCF_000006405.1 Perkinsus marinus ATCC 50983
AAGGCGTTGGTGTTACAGACAACTACAAGTATTTCTGGCAGATGTCGATCCGCAGCGATCGACCGGTACACCCAAGAAGCTATGATTCAGACCTATGGGTACCTATGCGAGTCGCGCCATAGCCGCTGCAAGCAGGGGCCCGCAGTATGTGGGAATGACCGAATCGCTACACGACGGGCTGCAGCGGCAACACTACGGTGACTATTTGGATCTGTGTGGTGACGGATTTCCCGATGACTACGTTATACCCAACATGGGCGAGTCAGTGAGTTCCGAACTACTATGAGTATATGTGGCACTGGTGACGCCGGCGACGACGACCATGACGGAAGCACGTCATCGGCTATGTGCTGGAGCCTCCAGCCTGGAGGTCCGAACAGCTGGCGGCAACCGATCCTTGCGAGACCTGGTCACTCAGTTAGAGGCAGCGCTAACGTTTATTGGTATGGCTAGTCCCTCTCCTATGCCGATCCTCTGTGGAGTTTGGGTAGTTTCTGGTTGTCTGCATCTTGACGTGCGATCCTCAACTGTGTGAGGATGGCCGTCCGATGGCCACAGATGAAGTCGGCAGGGCGGGACGAGTTGAGTTAACGAGTTTTTGGGTGGGAAGCTGCGATCGGGCCTGTATTTGCATGTTACCCTACACGAAGCTTGTGGAGTGTAGAGTGGTGCAAAAACAGGACCGTGACGCGCTCGCCCGCGAAGCTAGTTACTCTGAACCTGTGTATTTCGTGCGATGTTGTTGCTGCTGGTCCTAAGTGTTAGTGTGAGGATTATTGATACCTTACTTTATCATCTATCAGTTGCTGGTGAGCGTGCCGGCCCTTTTTTGCCCACCCTCTGCCACCCGGTAGTTTCTGGTTGTCTGCATCTTGACGTGCGATCCTCAACTGTGTGAGGATGGCCGTCCGATGGCCACAGATGAAGTCGGCAGGGCGGGACGAGTTGAGTTAACGAGTTTTTGGGTGGGAAGCTGCGATCGGGCCTGTATTTGCAGACCGCAGCTAAGTATTATCTTATACCCGTATCTACCCTTGAGATTGTGTTGCCAGAGTCACTAGCATCGACAACCTATAGTATCAATCGACGACCCGATCACGACTTCGAGTATATTCGTCCACAATGTCTGCATGGCACGCATAGCGATGTCTACCAGACACCGCTATGCGTCGGTGATCACGCAAGCACAAGAATACACTATGCAAGTAAAAGAGGGCGAGAATCTCGAAGGCCTGAAGAAGGTCGATTCGCATAACACTTTGTTATCAACAACAATATAGCGAGTACAGGTTATAAGCGACAGTGGCCAAATTGACAGGCTTCATATAGTTGAGATTGGCAGTGCCAATCCCAGCGTTCACTCTAGCAGCTGAGAGTTTCCCGGACTGCCTTTGAACGCGCTGAGCTTTGCATTCTCCCCTGAGTAACTCACGAGTTAGTCTGGGGCGCCAAACTGCCACCTTCGGAGTCGTTCTACCCCAGAGCCCTTTTTACCCGCCACAGGACGATCCGGTCCGGACCCGGAGCACGCATACCACGGCCTGTCTCCTTGACCCGTTGGCACGCGAGTCGCCGATGTTGAGGGTAAACTACATCATAGAGGACTCTTCA
>NW_003201178.1:0-835 GCF_000006405.1 Perkinsus marinus ATCC 50983
ATTTCGTAATTTTTCACTGAAATTTAGCACCAATTCTTTGCACCACTTAAACTGTGGTATGCGTTTCATGGTGAAATTTCACGATATGGTTAGACTCTACATTTACGAGATCGTGCCTTCTTAGCTTAGTTGGTAGAGCACCCGCTTAGTAAGCGGGAGGTCGTCGGTTCAACTCCGGCAGAAGGCTTGTTCTGAGTTTCTTTGTCGGAAACCGACGGCATTTGGTAATTTTTCACTGAAATTTAGCACCAGATCTTTGCACCACTTAACTGTGGTATGCGTTTCATTGTGAAATTTCACGCCATGGTTAGACTCTACATTTACGAGACCGTGCCTTCTTAGCTTAGTTGGTAGAGCACCCGCTTAGTAAGCGGGAGGTCGTCGGTCCAACTCCGGCAGAAGGCTTGCTCTGAGTCTCTTTGTCGGAAACCGACGGCATTTCGTAATTTTTCACTGAAATTTAGCACCAAATCTTTGCACCACTTAAACTGTGGTATGCGTTTCATTGTGAAATTTCACGACATGGTTAGACTCTACGTTTACGAGACCGTGCCTTCTTAGCTTAGTTGGTAGAGCACCCGCTTAGTAAGCGGGAGGTCGTCGGTTCAACTCCGGCAGAAGGCTTGCTCTGAGTCGGTTTGTCGGAAACCGACGACATTTCGTAATTTTTCACTGAAATTTAGCACCAAATCTTTGCACCACTTAAACTGTGGTATGCGTTTCATGGTGAAATTTCACGACATGGTTAGACTCTACATTTACGAGATCGTGCCTTCTTAGCTTAGTTGGCAGAGCACCCGCTTAGTAAGCGGCAGGTCGTCGGTTCAACTCCGGC
>NW_003201642.1:0-1868 GCF_000006405.1 Perkinsus marinus ATCC 50983
TGCCATGACAACGGGTGCTAGTGTGCGTCATCAACTGGCGAAGTGCCTACCATCTGTCTCCGATGACAGGACCGGATGCTGTTTGTGATCGCAACTGTATTTTGATCAATGATGATTCATCCTCGTATTGCAAGTACTGGTTGTCTCCTCCTGTCTGCCAAGGAGGGAACCAGTTATGTGATTGCGAGGCTGCTAGACTTCGTTAATTTGGCGAGTCTAAATTTGAGGTGTGTGGACCGCCTCATTCGTATATCTTTAGGTGGGTACCTCATCTTCATTCACGATTCATCATAGTAATACTGAGTAGTTCTCGCCCATGGTTTGCTTAGCGACACGTATTCACATGCATCCTCTCAAAAGGCAGGCTCCTTGTGTTCATTACCAGGGAAAGTCGCTCCACGGCGTTCGAGTGCGCCTCTTAGCCGAGACTAGACAATTGATAGAATTGAAGAAACAATTGGCTGTTGCAGGAGTAACGGAGGAAACGTCGATGCTTGGAGTCTCCAAGTTGGGGAATTCGGGAGTTTACGTTCGAATGAGACGAGCTTTTTCTGACGATTTTTGAAGAGGGTGTAACAAACAGACGTAAATATGTGGAGAAAGAATTGATCACCACGACAAGACATTGGAGGCTCAAGACGAGGATCGTGTGATGGGTCATTGGGTGTAGAAGTGGAATACACAAGACTCTGAATCCTGTACAATCGGTATAATTGATTTTCTTGCTATAATTGTTTTGGGGATTCGCAGCCGGAAGATTTTACTGATTAGCCCGCCCGGCACGGCAAGATATTTGTGGAGTGTATCTTGGTTGCTAGATGCTGTCAGTGTCGTGAGTTATGGACTGACATCAACGCTGTGAGAACTCACCTTATTTCTTCAGCTTGATTCACCTTACCTTCATTATGGTACTCCCATGCGTCGCCTTTGTCTTATCCATATGTTTGTTTTCTCATGGCTCTAGTCGTACGAGGAGGGCTCAAAGCGCATCCTCTTCTACTCCGCCATCCACAACGCCCGACAATCGCCAAGTATGTGATTATTACTGTCAGAGTGAGGCAGCTTCTGTCTTGAGAAGTCGGGATCCACTTGGTTTCTCAAGATCTCAACGGCCCATCGAGCTATTGCAAGTACTGGCAGTCTCCTCCTGTTTGTCAAGTAGGGAACCAACCGTGCTCGGTTGACGTTTGCGAAGGTGAACTCCATGTGCGCAGTACTGTCGTGTATTTTATATCTTCCTCAGTTCCCGATGGTACAAGTACTGCCTTCGGTTCAACGACTACTACGATAGTTTCAACAACCCCTACAGCAACCTCAATGGCTCCGACTAGTGCAATAGCATCTACAACTCCTCCCAGCCCCTCAACAACTCCTATGGGCCCTTCACCTACTCAGACGCCTGTGACTACTACAACGTCGCCGCCTGTTACGACCGCAACATCAGTGGCTTCAACCAGTTTCCCACCGAGTTCTACGACCTCGCGGGTTATTCCCAGAGCAACTCCGGTGGTTCCCAGAGGACCGCCTGTGAATCTCGGCCCACCGTCGCCAATTCCTAGGGCAACGCCGGTGATTCCTAGCGTCAGACCTGATATTCCGGCAGCGCCACCTGTTAACCCTCCTGGACTGCGTTGATTGTGTAATGCTTGCTCAGGATGACCATACGTATATCTGGAAATGGACCTCCATCTCTTTTTCATCTACTCTTTGAGCGTCTTTCTAATTGACTAGATCGTAAATCGATCCGGACATCCATATGCATCGATTCCGCATGATATATGTTGAGTGTGGAGTCATGTATGATAAAAGAGCATAAAAAGCCGTTGCTCCGCGTATGTGAAGTGAGCTTTCGGTAAGTGAGCGTCAAA
>NW_003208159.1:0-1053 GCF_000006405.1 Perkinsus marinus ATCC 50983
CACTAACCACCGAATCTAGGGAAACTCCAGACCGCCATTGCCTTATCGTCCAAGTTCACGTGTTTTTAGTGAGCGTTGGTATATTTAGGATTATCCTATGATCACGGGCACACACCGTCAGCGCTATCAGAAGAACGCAACACAGCGATGAACCACTTTAACCGATATCGTGGTGATTGGTGACATATAGAATGCAAAAGTGATGGTGATATAAATGATAACATTTTCTCTACTGAGTAGCTCTGTATCACCACTATAGAACCCATTACTTCCCGCTTTTTAACGAAGCGGATACACAGAACTTCCCGCAACGGCATATTGTGCGAAAGAGTCTCCCCGTGTCCCCTGGACAATGTTATGATCTGAGAAACTCCGAGGTTAACTTTGTCCAAGGGGGAGCGGGCCTTCAGTCCACCTGTCACTTGCACTGTATCCATCGTCGTTTTGCTGGAATGGTCTAGTTGGTTATGACGACTGCCTAACACGCAGTAGGTCCCGAGTTCGATTCTCGGTTCCAGTATGTTACAATCATTATAAAAAGACTCGCATTAGTTTGTATCACACACACAGAATGCAACGGAGTCGGTGAGAGACAAATATTCGTTCCATTTTTAACTTGCTGGAATGGTCTAGTTGGTTATGACGACTGCCTAACACGCAGTAGGTCCCGAGTTCGATTCTCGGTTCCAGTATGTTATCATTATCAAAATAAGAGTCACCTCACTTTATCAAACACATAAACGCAACGGTGCGTCGTCGAGAGACAAACATTAGGTGTATTGCTATCTTGCTGGAATGGTCTAGTCGGTTATGACGACTGCCTCACACGCAGTAGGTCCCGAGTTCGATTCTCGGTTCCAGTATGTGTCTTTATTATATAAAGACTCGCGTCACTGTGTATCACTGATGCGGCCACTGATGAGTTTAACTGGCGCGTCTCTCCAAACACTCATCCCACTGTTTCGTTTATACCCCGCCATATCTCTTCGCACGTGCATTTCTGCTCGCGCGCAGCTCAATTCTGCTCCCCCATCTTGTTCAACTGGCATCACT
>NW_003201953.1:0-1267 GCF_000006405.1 Perkinsus marinus ATCC 50983
AAGGTCTGGGTTCTCAATATAACACCAGTCAGGTATATAGACTGACAGCTGTGGGGTTCGAACCCACGCCCTTTCGGACTGGCGCCTTAAGCCAGCGCCTTAGACCACTCGGCCAAACTGTCGGGGAGTGCTTCAAAAATCATAGCGGAGAAGATGCGTTACACTATAGGACATGACACAAAAACGGTTTCGAACCGTTTCCGCGGAATGCGTTCTTCATCAAATCACACGAAAAGAAATTTCTAACAGCTGTGGGATTCGAACCCATGCCCTTGCGGACTGGCGCCTTAGGCTAACGCCTTAGACCACTCGGGCAAACTGTCGATGAGTGCTTCAAGATTCATAGCCGAGGTGATGCATCGCTCTGCCAAACCAGAGGACACAAAAAATGGATTGAACGGATTCTGCGAGGTGCGATGGCACAATATCGATCAAAAGGTTTTGGTCTTGCACTACCTCGCTTCTGAAAGGGTCTCGGTTCTTAATATAAGACCAGTCAGGTATATAGACTGACAGCTGTGGGGTTCGAACCCACGCCCTTTCGGACTGACGCCTAAAGCCAGCGCCTTGGACCACTCGGCCAAACTGTCGATAAATGCTTCAGGATTCATAGCCGAGGTGATGCATCGCTCTGCCAAACCAGAGGACACAAAAATGGGTTGAACGGTTTCTGCGAGGTGCGATGGCGCAATATCGATCAGAAGGTTTTGATCTTGCACTACCTCGCTTCTGAAAAGATCTGGGTTCTCAATATAACACCAATCAGGTATATAGACTGACAGCTGTGGGGTTCGAACCCACACCCTTTCGGACTGGCGCCTTAAGACAGCGCCTTAGACCACTCGGCCAAACTGTCGACGAGTGCTTCAAAAATCATAGCGGAGAAGATGCGTTACACTATAGGACATGACACAAAAACGGTTTCGAACCGTTTACGCGGAATGCGTTCTTCATCAAATCACACGAAAAGAAATTTCTAACAGCTGTGGGATTCGAACCCACGCCCTTGCGGACTGACGCCTGAAGCCAACGCCTTAGACCACTCGCCCAAACTGTCGATGAGTGCTTCAAGATTCATAGCCGAGGTGATGCATCGCTCTGCCAAACCAGAGGACACAAAAAATGGATTGAACGGATTCTGCGAGGTGCGATGTCACAATATCGATCAAAAGGTTTTGGTCTTGCACTACCTCGCTTCTGAAAGGGTCTCGGTTCTCAATATAAGACCAGTCAGGTATATAGACTGACAGCTGTGGGGTCGAACCCA
>NW_003203793.1:0-1018 GCF_000006405.1 Perkinsus marinus ATCC 50983
AAGCGATCTGTGTGTTTTGCATCTCGTTGTTGTTGTGTTGGCTACCGACCTCTCAGCCGCTCTCCACCCTCACTGGTCCCATCGTGCGGTATTGCCTGCTCTGTTCCCAGCCTTGGCCAGTACCCGCGCCTTCAGATGATCGGATGTGATGACTTCCGCCTTCCCACCCGACCTTAGTGGCACCTTGGGATGGACAGCTGATCACCGGTCAGGCCGCGACACGACACCCAATTCACACAAATCTCACCCCCGCATGGGTTACAGGCGATCGCAACTCACCCAGCTTATACAGAATCAATCAACATACTGACATTAGGTATATTTCTCGGGCGTTTGACCGGGGAGTGGTAACAGTTGTGTGGTGCTTAGAGAAGTGTCCCTTAGAGACTGAACGCAGTGTGTCGACAGTCTCATAGACAGGCAGGAATAGGTTCTATCGAGATTCGAACTCGAGTCGCTGGATTCAAAGTCCAGAGTGCTAACCACTACACTATAGAACCACGAAATGCAATTAGAGAAACTATTTCCGTACTAACATTGTTCAAAAGCCGAGTCCCACAGTAGTTCCTGCAGACTCCGCGAGGTGTCAAAAGCGATCTGTGTGTTTTGCATCTCGTTGTTGTTGTGTTGGCTACCGACCTCTCAGCCGCTCTCCACCCTCACTGGTCCCATCGTGCGGTATTGCCTGCTCTGTTCCCAGCCTTGGCCAGTACCCGCGCCTTCAGATGATCGGATGTGATGACTTCCGCCTTCCCACCCGACCTTAGTGGCACCTTGGGATGGACAGCTGATAACCGGTCAGGCCGCGACACGACACCCAATTCACACAAATCTCACCCCGCATGGGTTACAGGCGATCGCAACTCACCCAGCTTATACAGAATCAATCAACATACTGACACTAGGTATATTTCTCGGGCGTTTGACCGGGGAGCGGTAACAGTTGTGTGGTGCTTAGAGAAGTGTCCCTTAGAGACTGAACGCAGTGTGTCGACAGTCTCATAGACAGCAGGAATAG
>NW_003216901.1:0-1006 GCF_000006405.1 Perkinsus marinus ATCC 50983
AGTCCTTTTCCGAAGTTACGGACCTATTTTGCCGACTTCCCTTATCTACTTTGTCCTACGGACCAGAGGCTTCTAACCTTGGAGACCTGATGCGGTTATGGGTACGATCGAGAGTGCGAATAAATCTATCCCTCGGATTTTCAAGGGCCAGCGAGAACACTCCAGACACCCTGTTAGACAAGGTGCTATTCCAGTTCGAAAACCCTATCTCCAGATGATCTGATTCCAGGGTAAGTCGAACTGTTAAAAAGAAAAGACAACGCTTCCTGGGGTCCCCTATGGCGTGTCCGAGTTCACTTGTGTTGCCACATATTATCCACGTCTCGGCGCTGGAATACTAACCAGCTTCCCTTTCGAGAAACAGAGCCAAAGCTCCAATCCGATGGAATTTAACCTGTCTCTCAGGATCGGCTAACCCATGTCCAAGTGCTGTTCACATGGAACCCTTCCCCACTTCGGCCTTCAATGTTCTCTTATTGAATACTTGCTACTACCACCAAGATCTGCACTGGAAGCTGTTTCACTCAGACTCACGTCCAAGCTTCTTCACAACCCCCACGCCCTCCTACTCATTGTTGCCAATTATCTTGCAACAATGGCCCGGTATCGGTCACTCGCTTCAGCGCTATCCATTTTCGGGGCTAGTCGATTCGGCAGGTGAGTTGTTACACACTCCTTAGCGGATTTCGACTTCCATGACCACCGTCCTGCTGTTAAGATCGACCAACACCCTTTGTGGTATCTGATGAGCGAGCAGTTTAGCACCTTAACCGAGCGTTAGGTTCATCCCTCATCGCCAGTTCTGCTTACCAAAAATGGCCCACTTAGAGTCGTCTCATTGACCCCAATAGTTCAATTAAGTAACTACTGGATCTTGCCCATTTAAAGTTGAGATAGGTCGAGGAAGTTACTTCCCCGGACCTCTATCATTCGCTTACTGACAAACTGATAAGACTCTAGCTATCTGAGGAACTCGAGGGACAGCTACTAGATGGTCGATAGTCTT
>NW_003205458.1:0-1137 GCF_000006405.1 Perkinsus marinus ATCC 50983
AATGCTGGACGAGAACGAGTTCCAACGTCGAGTGCGGGTCCACTGCGTTAACCACGGCATTGGAACGGGATGGAGCACTTTGAAGCCAGGACATTGGGTCCTGGATAAGCACGGTCGGTATGTTAAGAAGCTCACCCCATGCTCTACGACAGTGTGCACTTCCGGCCCGACAACTAATACTCTCCCTTCTGTGGCTACTGTTCACGAGACTACCTGGTCTCAGGGTACTCCTCCTGCTGTTCCCCCTGGTTTGCCCCCTACTTCGGCGCCTTCGGCCTCGGTAAGTTCGCCTCAAGTCCTCGCGGCAGCTACGGCTGTCGGTGACAAGTCATCTACCGTTGCCATTGATGGTGGTCCTAAAGGCCAACGGCGTCCTGGCAATGCTCCTGGCCAAAAGAGGCCAAAACTCACTTGCTATCGTTGTCGTGATCAAACAGGTGGTCATTCTTTCAACGACTGCCCAGCCTCTTCCCCGACTGAAATCGACAAGCGTTGCCGCAAGTGTGGACTTCACCGTCACAAGACTGAGCAATGTGACAACCGCATAGTTGCGGCTGGTATTCCTTGCGGTCGCTGTCTGCAAGCTGGCCATCTTGCTTTCATATGCCCTGCCGAGAAGCCCCGCAAGCTCCCCGTCCAGTCTAATGCTACGCTGCTTGCTGATGCAGCCTCTTTGGTGCCTGGTATAACGGTTGATATGTACGAGCCAGCTGAGTCTTTGGGGTGTATTGATACACCAGCTCCTGCTGGTCCTGGTGCTCTCTGTTCTTCTATCAAGGTGGTATCTGAGATGGGTCATGAGAATCCGGTATCAGTGGCCTGTCTGTTGGATACGGGTGCCAGCTGTAACTTCGCTCAGCTTTCGGTGGCCAATCGTCTGGGACGAGTGGTGACATTACCATCTCCGAAGCCTTTTCGCGTGGCCAACAAACAAACCTTCTTCGCCACTCAAGCTGTCCAACTCACGGTGCTGACCATTAGCTCTCGTATCAAGCTGGACTTCCTAGTGGTGTCAGAGCTGACCACTCCCCTGGTCATCGGTATGCATGGTCTTTCAGCCCTGGGGATGATGATATGGATATCTCCTGGAGCTTGCTCGGTCAGAACTGGTATCGGCCCGTTACAGTGGCACCAAGT
>NW_003211411.1:0-1015 GCF_000006405.1 Perkinsus marinus ATCC 50983
GGTATTTCAAACGAAATTCCAAACTCTCAACGATGGATGCCTCGGCTCGAGAATCGATGAAGGACGCAGCGAAGTGCGATAAGCACTGCGATTTGCAGAATTCCGTGAACCAGTAGAAATCTCAACGCATACTGCACAAAGGGGATCTTTCCTCTTTGTACATACATATCAGTGTCGCTCTTCTTCCCGATACAAACATTTTGTTGTTAACGCAACTCAATGCTTTGTATCCCGCTTGAACTAACTCTTCGGAGGTGGTTCGTTATGTGCGCTTGTGAAGGCAGGCGTATTAATTTGCAAGGCTATAATCTCGTATTGTAGCCCCTCCGAAAGGAGGCTTGCGCCTGTGAGTATCTCTCGAGGTACTCGCAAACTCGACTGTGTTGTGGTGATATCACGTGTTCCTTGATCACGCGATTCTTCTCTTCAACGCATTACGTCAAATCTATTGATAAATGCAGAGAAGTGTTTGAATCACGCGTTCAGTCCGGTCGCGAGATTATTATATATCATAACACGCTTGTCGGTTCGCACCATGGCAATATGTCATCATTAGAAGGCCTGATGTGTGTGAGATTACCCGCTGAATTTAAGCATATAAGTAAGCGGAGGAAAAGAAACTAACTAGGATTCCCTTAGTAATGGCGAATGAACAGGGATCAGCTCAGTGCCAAATCGGAATCACTTGTGGTTCTGAAATGTGGCTTGAAGGCAGTACCAGTGGCATCGCGGACGAAAGTCTCTTGGAAAAGAGCGTCATAGAGGGTGAGAATCCCGTGAGTCGTTCGCCGTTTGTCACGTACGGTCTGCGTTCTAACGAGTCGCGTTCCTTGGGATTGGAGCGTAAACGGGTGGTAAATTTCATCCAAAGCAAATATATACTCGAGACCGATAGCACAAAAGTACCGTGAGGGAAAGTGAAAGACTTTGAGAGAGGGTAAATAGTGCCTGAATCGTTGAGAGAGCGGATGCCGCGTGCATATGCTGATGTAGATGCTGCTCGCTCTGTCTCTGC
>NW_003214983.1:0-1040 GCF_000006405.1 Perkinsus marinus ATCC 50983
ACCAGTACTACTGTCAATCCGTGCGACATAACTACTACTACTACTACTACTACTACTACTACTACTACTACTACTACTACTACTACTACTACTACTACTACTAAGGCCGCTCCCCGCACCAGTACTACTGTCAATCCGTGCGACATCACTACTACTACTAAGGCCGCTCCCCGCACCAATACTACTGTCAATCCCTGCGACATTACTACTACTACTAAGGCCGCTCCCCACACCACTAATACTATCGTCACTACCAAAAGTCCGACGGTCATTGAGGGTCATTTTTGCGGGAGTGTGATGCTCCAGTCGTTCGTCGTTATCTTGGAGAACGGACACTTGGTAATCGATATGTTATCCCTGTCAATGCATGGCAGATGTGATTATCGAGTTGATGGTTCTCACGTTGTTCTCTTCAATCTTGACGGCGTCCTCAAAGGCATGATGAGTCGCACAGAGATTAGTAGGTTTGACTTAACCATCCTGGATGAGAACAGGATACATTTCAGCGCTGGGGCTTTTTTGGAGACCACGGTCGAACGTTGCTAGTTCGTCTATATATCTCGGATTTCAAAGCTGAACGTTGCTAGTTAGGCTATATATCTCTAATACTCTATCAACCGATTACTCGGACTTTTTCACCCAACCATACTGTTGTGTATGTTACTCAACCGCACTCAGCATAAACGCAATAATAACAACTGAAACACTCAAGGGTCATCAATGGGAGAGTCAGGCAAGTACAGGCATGAGCACCATCGGCGAGGCTTGCTGTAGCTGTGTTAGACTCACGGGACTCTTAGTCATGATAACATCGTCTGGCGTGGCTAAAAGGACCATCACTTATACCTTAATTGGCGCTACCAACCTTCAATTTCAACGCCCTTCTCTTCCAACACCTCCAATAGTGCCTTCTTGTTTCCCACTCGAGCATAACTGACGGCAGCGACAACAACGGTAGCCAAATTTGACATCGACTCCCTACGCAATGGCGTGGACATCGCTGGCAACCTCACAGTTGAGCTGGCGACGTCCGTATGGGG
>NW_003215857.1:0-1066 GCF_000006405.1 Perkinsus marinus ATCC 50983
GTAGATTTCGAAGCCTCAGAGAGGTCGAAGGATAGTTCTGTGGAACTTCGGACTCGACATGAACATCAATTGATGCCTCGGGCTCTCGTAACGGAGACCGTTTCTCCTCAGCTAGAGCAGTACGTTCAGATGATCGCCGGCCCTCAATGAAAACATTGATCCTCGGAGTGTTGACAACTCAGTGAATCCATTCTTCCCAACAAAGTCAATGAGCTCCCTAGACTCTTTCCCTAAAGACAGAATGAAGCTTTTCACATTGAAACTGTCACATCTAGTCGTACTCGTTGAGGAGCTTTCACGATTGAAACCCAGAGGAGTGTCTAAGTGAAGAGTTATGCTTGGATCGCCTTCGACCCCCGATACGAATATCGTTAGGAGAATGGTTGTGCTCGCCATGCCCATGAAGATTTTCATAGTAGTACAAGTGCTACAACACACAGTTTTCTGAATAATATTTCTCTACGGGGAATACTGAGTGGATGGAACCTATTCGGCCCGAAAGCTCAGGAAAAACATGGCCAAACTACATCACAAATATCGGCGAAACGCGCTTTCATGATCCGGTTGTGGGATCTTAGATCATATAAAGTAGGACAGGGCCCAGTATATTCCAAAGGAGCAGAGCACATGCCGTTGGACGTGTAACTCCATCCATCCTGAGTAAGCATTGCTAAGCAAGTACCCTTGCCTCAATCCTGCATCATGAACTTACTGGGCATGCGCGGTTGAAATCGGACTCGCACTGGTCGACACACGAATACTGTGAGCCACACTGACGAGCGACACTGCCCTTCTCAAGAGGGTCCAATCCTGCAAAGTTCAGAACTTGTGGGCATGAGCCAGAATAATGGTAAGGGGCGCGACAGTGTTTGCCATCCCCTTCTTCGCTCCATGATTCCTAGTCAATGAACAGGAGGATGCAATCGTCGCGTCTGCAGTCTTACTGGGCCTACGAGAAGCATACGTTTCCATAGTATTTCGTCCTACTATAGCACTACACAAAGAGTTATAATTCCTTGTACAGAACAGGTCAGACGAGTCTATCTCATGACGCATGGGCGAAGTC
>NW_003209279.1:0-1182 GCF_000006405.1 Perkinsus marinus ATCC 50983
GGTGCGCCAATTGTGATAATGTTTGGACCTTTGATGACTGACTTGACCCGATGTGTTGGTGTTCAAAGGGCCTCCGTGGTGATAAATCGATCAGCAGGGCGTGCGCCATAGTTTTGCGCATTAAGAGGGTCACATTTGTTTGGGATTGTCTCTTTGGCTAGACCATCTTTTCCTCAGTTGTAGTAGGTTTTGTGAATCTTCGAATATGTCGACCCACGGATATACTGGTCGCTTTATCAAAGACCATTGTGTGTATGGCCAGGCGTCCATAGTCTTGTCGGATGATATGGCGGCTTTGTCGAAGTGGGTATCTAATGCACATGATACGTTTGGTAGGAAGACCAAGCTTGTATGCACTATGGGTCCATCATGTTGGGATGTTGATACTCTGGTGAAGATGATCGATCAGGGTATGAACGTGGCGAGGTAGTATTAGCAAGGCTTATGGTAGTGATGGAGGTTGTTCTTTTTCAGACTCAATTTTTCACATGGCGATTTTGAAGCCCATGGTGCCACCGTGCAACGTATTCGAGAAGCATTGAAGCAACGCCCTGGAAAGCATGTTGCGCTTCTACTCGATACCAAGGGTCCTGAAATTAGAACTGGTTTTTTCAAAGAGGCAGGCGGTAAGGTTAAGCTAGAGGCCGGTCAGGAGCTTGTTCTTACTACTGACTATGATCACAAGGGGGATTCTAGCAAGATCGCCTGCAGCTATGCTAAGCTACCTCAGAGTGTCAAGCCTGGCTCGACCATTCTTATGGCTGATGGTACTGTTAGTTTGGAGGTTATCGAATGCCTTGAGGACAGCGTTAGGACTAGGGTTATGAATAGTGCTACAATTGGTGAACGCAAGAATATGAACTTGCCAGGAGTTAAGGTTGACCTGCCCTGTATCAGCGAAAAAGATAAGAATGATATTTTGAATTTTGGTATACCACAGGGAGTGAATTTCATTGCAGCATCCTTCGTTCAGGATGGTGATGATGTAATAATAGCTCGGTTAATTCTTTACTGTTTATCGTTGGTCTTCGTAGGTTAGAGGTCTACGTAAACTGCTAGGGCCTAGAGGTCGTCATATCAAGATCATCTCTAAAATCGAGAATGAGTCTGGTATGAAGCACTTTGATGACATCCTGGCGGCCTCGGATGGTATCATGATCGCTCGTGGTGATCTTGGTATGG
>NW_003211860.1:0-1593 GCF_000006405.1 Perkinsus marinus ATCC 50983
ACTTGAATCGAGGATAATGTCGACGAGTGGATTGCTGCTCATGGTGCTGGATTCCAAGCGCTGAAAGAGAGGGAGAAGATTGCTGCTGCACGCCGACATTTCATGGAACAACGTGTGAGGCTAAGGATACTACATCCTAACAATCTGCCAGGTCGGAAGTTATTACCTACATGGCAGTTGAATTAGTATTTTGCCAACTTCGTTTCGGGAACGTATTTGAAGACGGTGGTTCTTCGACACTATCTTTCAAGGAAGGGAAGGTTATCTCTACAGACTACATAGTTGCCGATACGATACAGCCTGCTGATGTCCCGGTAGAGCTTGGCATTGTTTGCTTGGACCCTTCTGTAGAAGAAGGACCGCGTTACGCGTATAGAGCAGTTTCCATTTCGTGATGAGTTGGGTCGCTCGGCTGGTTCTAGACGGTCTGCCAGATCTTCCGTTGTCCCAGACGTTGAGGCTCCTGCTAATCCTCAGTTGGTGGACACCCCTAACGTGTATGACGGTCATGACTCTTTGACAGAAAGACGAGATCATCTGCTTCCAAACTGCTTTGGACAGGAGACGGTGTCTCCGAGACACCGTTGTCTGGTTCGGCACAGGTCGGTGTGCCGAAGCTGGAAGGCCCTGTTCCAGTTCCTGCACAACTAGCTACCGTTCTCCGGTCTCCTGCCACGAGTGGGGCAGTTCCTCGGGCTACTGGTAGGTCTGGGCCTGCTGTGGTATCCGCTGGTTTGAACACAGTGTTCAGAACACTCGTTTGTTTGCTGACACTCGTGTGAATCGCTTCTTCCCAACTCCCGATGTAGAATGACTCTTTTTCGGAATGTATAGTTTGCATATTTGCGGAATAAATATTTGATCATGCTTTGAACTTCACAAATAAGACCCGGTTCCCTGATTCCGGACTGCGTGAAGTAAGCGAGTTATCGATTCATGGACATGGCCCGAACTGAACGGTTAGGAGACCCAAGAACCATGTCACAGTCAAGAACTTTCCATTGAGTTCTGGTACTCATTCACGATCATGATTCACGACTTGTGAATCACGAGTGACCAGTGAGAGCTTCCATGACTCATGGACTGCATTCCCTCCATGTACGATGAGGGAGATGCGGCTGTGCGCAAAATCATTCTCCTGTGGGAGTGACCTATGATTTTACGACACGATGGTATAGTGGGGACGTCACACGAAGTTTTTGTGAGACTCATAGTGTATCATGCCCTGAATACTCCCATTGGGTTACCCAATTTGAATAATGGTACGACCCAGCCCCGTTCATGAACACGAGTCGGGTCATATTTTATTGAGTCCTGAAATCAGCCACTCAGTCGCAGAGAGAAGAAGTCCTCTGGAGAGTGGAAAAGAAAAAGAAGTCGAATATTGGGTAGGTGAAACATTTTCTTGAGCTGTGTCGCTGGCTCCTGAACTGTTGGCAGAGCCAGCAATCTGACTCGAAGCCTTGGAGAAGATAAAGCCCTACACTTAGAGACGTCAGTGACTCCTCTCAATTTATGGCTGGAGTCCCCGCAAGGATCATATCGTCTATACCGCAGTCCCCTTGGACTATCTTGAAGGTGCCGTGGTCACCC
>NW_003216777.1:0-1192 GCF_000006405.1 Perkinsus marinus ATCC 50983
TAGAGTGGACGTCCATAACAGGGATAGGTAGCATGTCCTCGGCAGGCCTCTTCACAATACGTTGGCACTGTAAAGCAGCATGAGCGATACGCGAGCAGTTATACCGATAGGCACAGTCACAGAGCAAAGCATGGCCTAGCTCGATACCACAATGAGCTGAACGAAAATTGCTCTTTAATATTCGATGATAGGCTTCAACTTGACTGGTTGATCCACAAGTTCGATACAACTCCAGTGGACATGAGGGGTCCCCTCGGTAGAACTCTGTACCGACCAGAGTATATAACGGTAGTGCACCATCCTCAACCGGATCTGGATCCGACAAGCATCCTCGCCTGATGTGGACTTGCAAGTGCTTCCAGATTCTCGGCATATAACTGTTGTACGGTGGCACACCATCGATCTCCTTATTGTCGTATCGTTCGATAACTTCTCGGACTTGTCGAAAAATCTCATCCCCGAGAGGAATACGCCGTCGACAGTACTTCTGTACATCCTCCTTGGTTACTCGCTGGATAGCCTGCTGACGGGAGAGGCCTTGTTTTTTGAAGTGGCGTGAAGCTGCATCAACTAAACGTCGCCAATCTCCCTCATGTCTGCAGAACATAGCGTATCGGAGGTCCGATGCGAACTCCGGGTACAGCACATGCTGGACATGGGTGATGCCCAACTCGAACCTCCGCATAAAATGAAAAGCATTCAGACGGAGCTTAAGATTGGGGCTGATCTTCTGCCATGCTTGTTCTGTGCGAGTAGGTGGAGTATTGGGACCGAGCGGATCAGTGACCACATGATGAAGTGTTATAGACACCTCATAGGTTGCGTTATCGATTATTTGATATCAGAGCAAACCTCGCAGCATACTCAGTGAGTATTACTCACAGACATGTATCAAGTCACCCTTACCCTCAAGAACATATGTAGTGAAGGCCCACCGCAACATCAATGGAAGCCATTGCTCAAAGGTATTAGGAGGTTTCCCCGTGGAAATTTTCGCAGTCCCCACAGCTTGACCATCTAGAGTAAACTGTATAACACTGTCTAGTGTCTATAAGTGAAGTGTATAACTGAAGGTTCGATGAATATCAGTGCAGTTTTAATTCCTAACCGGTCAGCGCACGAACCATAAAGGATCGTTGAGTCATGCTCCCGGCAAAGAGCTGCTCGCGCTTCAAGACACGGTGTAATGACA
>NW_003202252.1:0-1431 GCF_000006405.1 Perkinsus marinus ATCC 50983
CCTTGCACCGCCTTGGATCGTATAATCTCACAGCTCGACTGGTTAAGGATTTGCTTCCACTTGGTCCAAGCCGAGGTTCTATCCCCCGGTGCGGTCATTCTAAGAACCTACTCGCAGGGAGCCGAGAAAGTCTACCGAGGCGCGCTGAAGTCGTGAATCGAGGCCGAGAATCAGAATCAGGGTTTGGTACCGGGGGTCCGGACCCCCGGTAAAGAATCAAGATTAATCCCCGTGTTAAACTGTGAGCTTGTGCATCATGAGTATGATCCCGGTTCATGCTCAAGGTCAGATTGCGATCTTGAATCTGAGCAGCTTTCAGGTTGAGTAAAAGAATCTCGACTCCTGAGAATTAATCTCGAATCACGAGTAAAAATCCCAACTCCGAGTATTTTATCTCGAATTGATGAAGTACTCTGTCTCAGTGCCAAAAACTCTGAATCAGCCATTGAGTATAGATTTGAATCTTGAATCGTGATTAAGGATCAGGACTCGGACTCAACGGCTGATTAAAATCAAGGATCAAGGATCTTGCTCATGATTACGTAATCTGACTCTGTCTCAAGTACTCATACTCAGAAATCTCGACTCTTTCTCCTAAGCTAAGAATCTGAATGAGTTCTCTCGAATCAAGGTGTGACTTGAATTATGAATCAGGATCAAAGCGTGGGTTGAATCATGGACTCAGATTCATGGATCAGGATCCGCATACGGCCCCTGGGTGGAAGAACCCAGATCTTCCCCCTTGGGCAGCGATAGGACACTCACTTATATGCCGAAATGACAATATCCACACACATAAATCGCTGAATGTGTTGACAGAGCTCTTGCCATTATACCTCGAGTCACCAGATAATCGGGGACTCATTGAGCAGCAGTACGCATGTTCGTGATGGAAGCAAGATCGTCAGAAGTAGTCTTGTCAGGTTCCACAGAGGTCTCATTCTCGTTTCCCCTCGGTTGGTGCACAATGAAGGAAAGAGTATCAGGTCGAGGCTCTGAATGAAGACTGACTCAACCATCTTCATCACTGAGGATATCGTCGCCTCACTAACATCGAGCTCATCTTCGCCGCACACCAGCTTATCGCGAAATGACATTCAACGCGACACCTTATATTGTGAGTTTTACCGAGCGAGTGTGAGTCAAGCAATCTATCGGCACTGGAGAAGTTGACTCCTGTCATTCCTGTTGCCTATGGATCATTTCCTCCATCCCACCTCCCTCACCCACCCTGGAATGAGTATGATAACCTTGTGGTTCTGGGAGTTTTATTAAACCCTCGTCATATTAGTTACACCTCATGTTTTATACACTCTCTCATCCCATCAACACGATAGTGTGGCAAGTCAACCCGTTACTAGCGTGAATAGCCATTCGTGACTGAATTCGTCCGAAGATGAGGGTGAGAGATCATCTGTGATGGTCGAGTGG
>NW_003201700.1:0-957 GCF_000006405.1 Perkinsus marinus ATCC 50983
TGGGAGTTCTTCACTATGCGGAAGTGGTGGACAATCTTCCCTAATGAGGTCATTAGAGCTAGATGATAACTTACCAGCAACTAGCTGTTTGGCTCGGCGTAGGGTGATTTTAGACTGATCAGTGCCATCAGTACTAGCAGGCATGGTCACAAGGTCACCGTTGGTATCCTGATAGACTCTAGTACCCTTTTCATAGTGGTCATAGATGAGAGATTGTAAGGCTCTAGCCGGTACCAAGTTCTTGAGAGAAGCATAGACCAGCTTAGAATGCTCCGGACCATTCTCTATAGAGTTACCGTCGTCCGAAACACGTAGTTTCCCACCGTAATCATTCGGTAGGAGTATACCTTCGAACAGATATGCCATAGCAGTGCCAGCAAGTCGAACGACAGTTAGAGGACCTCTCCATGTAGAACTCAGGTGTCGACCAATAGCAGAGTCACTTGTCTCGCTAATATAAACCAAGTCGTAGAGTTCCAGCCTATAGTCTTGTGGAGATTCCCTAATAGAACGCTCACGTAGATCTGCTTGCTTTTGTTGCCAGGCATCGACGTATTCCTGGACAGTAATCTTGATCTTCTCTTGTTGATCAGCTAGAGTTGGTAGTAGAGACCTTACATAGGGCAAATAGTCAACGTTCAGATACTTGACCTCGAGTTTGTCCCAATCGATAGATGGGAAGTCGAGAGGTAGATCACCAGGTAGTCTCTGACGATAACTGTAATGTAGAGAACTAGGGCTGAGACTTGACCAATAACGAGGTGTGCTATTATAAGAGCGGACCGCCAGTAGATAACTGAAAATATAGTCATCAGGGGTAGCACTAGATGCCTCGATAGCCCTGGAAGTCTGAGCTAGATCTCGATGGGATCGTTCCCAGAAAGTCAAGTGTTGGCTATAACCAGGTAGAGTATACTGTCTCACACCATGTTTAGCCAAGATAGACCGTACCGCTCT
>NW_003208411.1:0-1900 GCF_000006405.1 Perkinsus marinus ATCC 50983
CCTCAACAGAGCGTAGTCATGCAACGGATATCGTAGCATCTCCCACAACTTCTGATGCTGACTTATCAAGCTCCTCGAGTGCACACTTCAACGCTTCGATCTCCTGACACAAAGCCCTTGTCAAAAATACGCCCTTCGCGAGGCGGTCTATCAGAGCAAGTTTCGATAACAGTGAATCGAGGCTTAAAAATGCTGGATCCTGGAGTGACAGCGTCTTGGTTTCACTCATTTCGATCCGAGCTCAAAACCTAGGGTCACGGTGACTCTAGGGCACTGGTAGAGTGTAACCCACAGTGCTGGAGATGATTACCATAAGTTGAACATGATTATATCACATGAATGGCAAGCAGTGAAGATAGACAATATAAAGCTATGACTTATTATCAAAATGCCAACCTACTGCGATGATACTATATGCAGATTGAATCAATGGCATACAATATATGGCGAACCTCGCGCTGCACGGCATCCAGGCATTTTCCAGTAGATTCTTGCTCAATCGTCGACACAGGAATCTCTGAGCTTTCGGGCAAACTCAGTCGCTTTTCTGCAGCTCGCTCGTTCTTCAGGAATGATACTTCTCTCCGTAGAATGTTGATTTCTTTGATCAACGTCACGTTGTCCTGCATAACTCTAGTATTCGTAGCTCTGTGAACCTTGAAGGAGGACATACACATAATTGCCCAAGCACATAGCTTCCCCAATAGTGAGCAGAATAATAATTCTACTTCTCACCCGAGTTGCCTTCTCGTGCTTCTCTTTCAGAGTATTAATACACTTCTCGAGGTATTCTCTTTGTCTATCGAACTCCTTCTGGTCACCGTCAACTGATGACAATCATTTCAACCGACACCCTAGGATAAGCCAGACGACTCGTCGATACCCGCTATGGACAATACCGCTACACCTTACGTTTTCACACGATCTACTCCTCATCCGTCTCCCGAAGAGCAAGACTGACCAATTCTTCAAAGGAGCTGTTGTTCCGTTGGCCTGCCCTGTTGGCACCATCTGCTTATCACCTACGTGCTCTTCTACCATATGTGCCGTTCACCGTATCCGTAGGTGGCTTGCGCTGAACCGTATGACAGCAAGCTCAGCGACTGCATTATTCACTGACTTGTCAATACGAACTTTTCCTGATGCTCTCCGTACAGCTCTCTCAACTCTGCTCGGAGACTCTGCTCGGTGTACTCCGCATGCAATGCGGCGCTCAGGGGCACTAATAGCCTTCCGTCAAGGAATGCCGCTTGAGGAGATTGCTCTGCTTGGACGCTGGAGCGGTACACAGACTCTGGTTGGAAACTACCTTCGAGATGCCTCCGAGTCGGAGGCTCCGACCAAGTTTCTCGGCTCGCAAAACAAGTATCTAAGGTATGGGCGAAACCGCACACAGGTAAGCCGGGAGATTGGGTTGCCTCCGGTACGTCCGGCCTCGCCGCATTTGTCTCCGCACGGACGCTCCCAACTTGTCCCCGAGTCGAGCGTTTCGACTCAGCTAGGCCTGTGCCGGGATTTGGGTTGTGTACCTGCTGTGCGCAGCCAAACGCGAGATCTGTAGGCTTGAATATTCACGAGGCAGCGGGGAGCGTTCCCGCGAGTTCGAGCTATCGTGATCGCCTTCAGATTAGTCGCGGACAGTGCCCGACTCCCAGTCCCCGTAGTTAGAGGTTTCATGTATGAGAGGCACACGCTATGTCAAACGAGCACAAGGTTTGCGACACAGTCGCGCCGCGACTGTCGGCGACAGTCTGTCGCGGTGATGCCAGTAACACAATGTTCATCGGGTCGTGACTGAATCCTCTCTTGATTTTGATCACTTGATTCGATTTGAGATGGATGATGAAGAGATCATTTAGTTGATGAAATATGGGGATAGCTTTCAGTCTTCTGAGGAACT
>NW_003204068.1:0-1039 GCF_000006405.1 Perkinsus marinus ATCC 50983
CATAACCATCGATAACACCATCAGCAGCTCTGAGCTTCTTGAGAATATCCCGTAACTGAGGATCGGCGGTCTGAGCATCCAGTAACAGCTGCCGAAGACCTTCGCTAGGCTCCAGGGAAGGAGTATCTTTCTGCAGATCCAACACAGCATTAGCTGATGCATCAGCCGAAGACAAGACGACGTCCAACTCATCCTCAACCTCATCATAGCCTAAGGTGGGGGTGGGAGAGAAAGTAGAGACCACCTTGACCTTACTCAGAGTGAGCTCAATATTCATTCCAGATAAAGGCATCATCCTAGCTGGAACATCTATCATACCCGGACGCGTTCCATTATCCGCAGGATTCTCCGCCCCCGAAATGCTGCCAATATGAATATCATGATGGCATTTATGAGATAGATCAGAGAGTAGCTTGCGCAGCCTCATCATACGCCGGAGCTCAAACTTCGGCAGGTACTTCTCATCAAGCTTAGGTGATCGACGGAGCCTCCACGCATTAAGCTGAGAATCGGTCAAAATCCACAATGGTCCAACTTCATAACCGTCATTCGTTACTACATCAATCTCTTCGAGAAGAACGGCTAGAAGTTCCGCAGCAAGGAGCAACCCGCAGAGCTCTAAACGAGCAATAGTCCATGAGGAGTTCAGAGTACGTTGACGTGCAACAATTCTCCTACCAGTCGAAATCGCTCTTGCATCGGCACAGATACAACCTGTCCCAGCCGCATCACAGAAGATTACAATGCCGGAGCGGATATCAGTAAAACGAGGCTGAGGTGGAAGTTCACTATTAAAAAATGCTCGAATACTTTCAGCTACCTCAACTGGGACGTCAACAGAATCCCACGTAGAGGTCAGCTGAGCTACTTGTCGAAGGAGCCATCTTTCCCTCGCCGCTGCCTCGATGTGGATACCAAGTGGATCAAAATATCGACCCAACGTCTGAAAACAGTCACGTCTAGTCCTAAGAGGGCGTTCACTAACATCAGGAGTACCACCGAAAGAGTGTCATCAGCAAGGTTCCATTGATAGCCCAAA
>NW_003207593.1:0-1478 GCF_000006405.1 Perkinsus marinus ATCC 50983
CCATGACTCTTCTGTTAATGTTTCCCGTCTCGGGATGGATCGTCACTTTCGAGCGAGCGTAGTGGTGATAGCATACTTTTGGCGCCCGCCTTGTTAAGCAGCTTACCAGCCATGCGGGACACTGGGAGTTTTAACTAGACAAATAAGAGCCCTGTAATAGATAGTAAGCCCTTGACCTTTGGCCGCCAAAGGCAGAAGTCTATGAGGGTCGACTACGGTCGAACTACACTTTAGAAGGCTCAGTGGCAGGGAAGGACGATGACAAGGAGGAGCATATCCACAAATAGACGGCTTCGCGTACAGCTCCTATCGATGATGCTGCTGCTGCTGCACATCCCTCTTGTGCTGCGTCATCTAGAGAGTCCTCTACCTAGAGGGTGGTACTCAACCTATGTACCCTGTGGGGGAATATACACATACTCAACTACTACTCAACCACATACTCATACTTCGTGTGTGAACTAGTTATGGAAGGTCTAAGTCCTAAGAATAGAGCCCTATGGAATATATTCCAACACTACAGTTCATAATAGGTAATATGCAGTTTCCTACAGTCATTACGGTTATACTAAGTGACTTCCAAGCGCATACAAGCTCTTCAGCTACCCGTCGAGTTTTTGTTAACCGATATGCATAACCAGAAGAGTTGAACACAACCCCCTTGAATTCTTTATGTGCTCCTCTAGACTATGCCTCTTGTAGGAGGCCTTCTCGTAAGGCCACCTTCACTTCATCACACATACGATGACATGTCCGAATGAATTCTTCTTGTTGCCATTGATACTCCATAAAGGGTAGATAGTATCGACACTAACAAGTGTTCATATGATATAATATTGTAATGAGCCCACATCCTGATGGCAAGTTGCCTCCTTTATTGCTGTTGGGTTAAGGCAGATACAGCAGGTCCTTGAGATGTTATTATGATTGCTCCACATGGCAGCATTCATAACATTCCCCTCGTAGTCTTCTTTAGTCGATGTATAACACTGGCATTGTGGCATCATCGATCGATCGATTCATGACCATAGCCATGATAGGGGCCTACCGTAACACGACATTGTTTCTCACTCCACCCAAAGAAGCTGTGGCTGCTGCTGCTACTGTTGGCATTGAATCTATATAGGCGGGTGAAGATGACGATCTCGGAGACATATACGTACCGGGTATCATGATGATCATAATCGTTGTGGCCGCCAACGCCAAGAGTGTTAGAGTCGTGAATAGTTGGAACTACTGAACGGACTGCGTTATTGAGATGATCACCTTCCTCCTCTATGATGATGCCAGAGGGAGGTTCCTCTGAATATAGAGGGATGTACAACAACAACAGGGCTCGGTTCAATACAAGAGGGTGTACCTCCATTATCATCCAAGATAGCAGAGTCAAGGAGAGGGAGGAGGTACCACTCATCATGCCCACCTACGGGGGGGGAGGGCATAAAAGGCTTTAAGATCGTGTACGCTCACGTGTGGCT
>NW_003208896.1:0-2613 GCF_000006405.1 Perkinsus marinus ATCC 50983
ACGCCAAGCACATCGGTCATCAACCGAGCAGCCACGAGACGGTCAATGTGCTCTCGCGTAGACACGAGCACTTTGCCACCCATGTGGCCACATTTCTTGGTGCCAGGCTTCTGGTCCTCGAGATGGACACCAGCTGCACCGCGCTCTACCATCATTTTCATAAGCTTCATGACAGCAGTCAAGCCACCATGACCGGTATCACCATCGGCAATGATCGGAGCGAAATGGTCGACGGCTGGATTAGCCTGACGTTCAGTCTCGGTCATACCAAATCTCTCTTGGTGCTGCTTCTGGTCATGGAACACTTGCGCACGGAAGAGCTGATCTACCTTGTTCGGAACCGTATTGTAGGGATAGTCAGCGAAATCCGGGCCGGGTTCGTTAGAAGTAGAGGCCGTCGAAGAACTCTGCCAACCCGAGACGTAGATAGTCTTGAGGTACTTCGCCATCTGTGTCACTTGGACTGGATCCAAGGCACCGAACGTAGGCAGGAAACCACCAGTCCGTTGAGCTTCCTTGAAGGCCTTCCACAACTTCTTGCTCATAGCATCAGCAGGGTACTTGGTACGACCAGCTTTCTGGCCACGAAGACGGGCGACATCCTCTGCCGAGTACAAGCGACGCTTCCCAACCCAACGATCAGACTTCCACCATAGCTTGATCTCGGCCACGTCAGAGGAGAACTCGGCGGATTCAGCGGCTGCAGGAATTAGAGACATAATGCTAAAAAAGTGGGGTCTTGAGGGTCAATGATGGTGATTCGCACGCAGAACGCACGTTGAATCTTGCGCTCGCCCTGATCGATAACCAATCACCGCACGCGAGTACATGACGGACTTGGGGACTGAACCGCGCAGGTTACGTTGCTCACGTTGCAGGTCTCATATTTCATGTTTGGGCCAACCGCTTTCTTCTTGGGAGCTTTTTCGGACTCCCATACCACATGATATGAGCTCACTATTCGGATAGAAAGTGAACGCTGCATATGTCCCACGAGTTGTCGTTACCAAATATTCACAGTGCGAATTTCACAATGTGTGGAGTCCGCAGAGAAGGCCGAGTGTTGGAACACTCTGACATGCTCCATGGACCCTTTGGGAAGGGCTCCCAACGACTGATTCTCGTGTAATTCAACATCGTTAAATCCGCTATGGCAAGTATTTACAGCAGATACAGGGTGGTGCAAGAAACGGGGCCGCTCCTGATAATTTCGCGGCAAGCGACAGTTCGTGAACAAAGGTGCCATTCGAAAGCGCTCATCGAGCTCTCTCCAGCGCTGTATGTACGGGTCTTCTATCCGTATTGCGTTCGGAGGTATCATCGAACGCAAAATCGCCTACATACCCGTACCGGTTTTAACTTCGAATGATTCTCATCAGCTCCGAACACTTTTTCATGGGAATGTGACTTATGAAAACCAGAAAACGAAGCCAATCAATTCTATCATAGAACACGACACTTGAGAGAACTAGAGAAGGCGGGCCGGTAAGGCCAATGGTGAATACTAGACTAGTGTAAAAAGTATGGACCATTCATTGTTCCGCAACGATGTCAAGTGTGATACCAAGAGCTACTTAGACTAATAACGTACGCTCAAGAAAGATGCATCATCGATGTGATCCTTTATATGGAAAACTCACCTTGGCGACTGATAACCTACTGCAGAGTTGACGCCTCGATAATAAGTAGGCTCTATAGTTCTAGCTCACTTCAACGCTCGGCTTCACACCGCCTACTCCTAAAGACATCTCACGAAGTATCTTCCTCCTTCGCCAGCCAAGTAATGCCAGTATGACAGCAGCGATAAGTAGTACTATACCCACAGCGAGCAAGATACCCAGGAGAATGTTAAAAAGAGTAGGGCCAGACTGGAGAGTCTTTACAGCGTCAATCTGGAATCCAAAAGCCGTCTGGTGTTTATTCAACCAAAAAGCCGGCAAGAGGAGCCCGTCAGTCATGTTGCCGGTCTGACCATTAGCTGTTGGGGGGAAGGCAACGTTCAGCTGCAGTCTTTGCTGACCATTAAGTAGAACGCCAGTCAACGGCTCTGTAAAAATGTCAACTGTGAATTCTCTCGTCCCCTGACAGTCAGAGTCACCAGTACAAGACACGATGGAAACCCTTTCACCAGGATGATAGTTATCACGGGAAGAGGTTCCAGGAATCAACGTGAAGTGCGGCAGAGAGGCATAAACCGGTACCCGAACTGTAGCGGGAGTAGGAGAGGAAAAATACCCAAGATTAAGTGTCCCACGGGGGGAATCGCAATCGATTCCGGCCGAGTTTCCAGGCTCGGAACCATCACAGTTCTCCACACGAAAATCGATATCTTTGAGAGTCCACCTATCAATTTTAATGCCTCTCCAGTCAGAGTCGGGCTCGATGTTCTTAAGGGTCGCGGCTGAGAATATTTGGCCAACGAAGAGCCGGGCTTCAGCATTCACCTGGTGGAATTCGTCCGTCCCCTTTCCATTCAACGTACCAGGGACAAACTTAGCGTCCCAACCAGCAGCGTAGTTAGGTGTACACATATCGTTAGCCACGCACGTGCCATTTTGCGCAAACGAAGCCTGCGCCATGCAGTCACGGTCGAAGGCACAGTTCTGAGTCTGG
>NW_003209256.1:0-2002 GCF_000006405.1 Perkinsus marinus ATCC 50983
TCGAGTGCTGGTGGGGGCCTCTCTTCCTCGTCGGCAACAACTGCTGGGGGGCCGGGGTATTCCAACACGTCCCCCTTCCAGCAGGAGCAGCAGCCATCTACTGCTCAACAACAGCAACAAGCACAGAAGCATCAATATCAAGGGAAAGGGAAGGGCTCACGAGGAGGGAAAGGGTAGCTTGGGAATCATTCGAATTTGGAATAGATCACATCAGTTGGTATGATGGTCGTATCACAACTACTTCATCATCATCGTCTACATCAGTTGCCCCCAGCAGAGAACAAAGGTGGGTGTGGGGCTGGTGGGGTCCTCGTAGTGGTTGCCTTAGGTCGCAGCTGCCGGCCCCACCTTCCTCCGGAGGGACCATCCCTCCACCGAACGAACCAGTTGGACGGTGAGGAGAGTTCTTGTGGCAATAGTTGTGATGTTTCTTATCCACTTAGGAACCCCGCGGGTTCACTGCCGCCTCCGACCAAGCCTGTTAACGTTGAGGAGACCCTACCCGAAGAGGTGTTCGAGCAGGGGGAGCGGACGGGCCAGGAAGAGGCTATTGCTTACGAGCGGCGAATGGAGCATTGGTAGTAAATTCTCATGGGAGTTCCTCGTGAATGGTTGAGGACTTAGGAGGGAGTATGCGGCGAAACGACGACGGTTGGGAGGATATGAAAATGGTAGTAGCATGGTTCTGAGGGGCATTCGAGGAACAAAAAATATATTGAAATTAGACTTGTAGACGTCATTGAGAATCAGTGTGGAAATATATGTTTGGTTTCCTCAACTGAACTTGTGAGTTTCCGACGATGTGAGGGTCCACGCCATTTTGAAGAGAAGTATACAAAAATTAGCGATAATTTTCAAGAATCGTCATGTTTCAACAACACATGTAGTTGACCATGTGCATGTACCCCCCCATGGTAGGCTTACGGTGAAAAAGAGCAGTGAATTCACTGAAGTCATGTAAAATCTTGAAAAAAAGTTACTTTTTTTCAAACACTATTAGTAAGGGAACCAGTTCGTGTGATAAACGTACAATACTGTAAATTAGCATATATATAATAATAACAATTATACTGTACTTGGAAAATTATCCCTCACCCTCCAGGTGCATCGACTATCACGTTACCATCCGACTTCTCCCCACCAGAGAACCGAACAGTATCGATGATAGCTCAGGCCCTCCACGTGGCCCTGGTTGATGCGATGAAGGTTAGTAGGCAATGCTATGCTTGTATGAGGATTGTATAAGCTCAGACGAGCCCTGCTGCTGCTACTGCTAATGCCCCCGAGGGTGGGAAGAAGTGTGAAGGGATACCGTTACGGGCAGTGGAGGAGACCTTCTATAGTCGTTGGAACATCCCTCTGAGTCTTAACATGTTGGGCTTCGACAGTGTCCTCAGTTTCATAAACGCTTTCGATCAGGTAGGGTTGATAATTGGACACTGCTTGTTGGTGGTGAGTGAAAATTTTAGCGGAGTTTTGACTGTTTTCCATACGAGTTGAGTCTATAGCTGTTTTTTCTTGGAATTTTTTTCTCATAAAGATGGTGATTGTTTTGCTCATGTTGGATCTTGGAAGGCTTCATATCGATGGGACGTCATTTGTTTTCAGGCGTTCGAAGTTGTGGAAGTCGTCGCATACAGTGGAGTGAAATTCGTGAAGCCTTTGGACGAGCCCGAGTTCTCATACAGTAAGAAATGACTATCGTGATAAAGGGTGTGGGATGGTGTCCTCCTACAGAGGACTATGTGGTTCTTCGAGATGTGGACCCAACGGCTATGTCGGTGGATACGGTGACAGCTGATGGTGACTCTCCAATGACGTCAGCAGGCAGTTCCCCTCAAGTTCCCGAAGAGGTAGTGTGTTGGTAGTATTGCCAGTCGATGTAGAGCCTGTTGGGTGGTGGTAGGCTGCAACTACTTCGCGTAGTGCTGCTGCTGCTACTGCTGGTGGGAATGCAAAAGGAGCTGCTAAGCCTCGGCGAGGGAAGGTGAGGGGGGGGGGG
>NW_003209515.1:0-4315 GCF_000006405.1 Perkinsus marinus ATCC 50983
TTGTCACACATCAAAAGAAGTCTTCGAAAAAGGAAAATGTAAGATGTCCCTTGCACAAATACAATATGAATTTCGATACGAATACGGATCTTGACTCGACGCCTCTTTTGCTTAACCGCTTTTTCATGAATCATCTGAGATGGCGGACGAATAACTCCAGTCAATGCATATATTATCATAAAAACTCAGTAGCTTAATAGATAGCGGCATGAGCTCCGAATCGAACGTCCTCGGTTCAGTTCTCAGCGAGGTCTCTTATTAAACTCGTACATGTATAAAACCGCAAGTACTCCCTAAGCCACTTACGAGGAACCGTCAAGCTTAACCGATGCGCTGAACGGTCTCAGCCCCGCATCCCTGGACTCCCGCACTGCATTATTGATTGCCGCAACCCTCTCTAGCCCTATAAGGCCTCGCCAATGCGCATACTTATCGCCTAACACCATACCACTCCATCCTCACTTCACCACACCAACACCTACTGTAGTCGCTGAAAGCCTCACACTTCACCGAGTCTAGAAAGCTCTCTAATGCGGTGGCAGCATATGCATGATCTGAATAAGAAGACAATATTCCCATCACCGAGAATCATCTACTGTATGCTATAACACCTCTTCTGCCTCCTCAGGAGGCCCTCCTGTCAAACATCCCGCGCTCTAGTACGTATACTCATAAGCAACAATACAGTGCGTGTCAATGTGCTATGCGAACATTAAAAATATCCTCTATCTTCCGATAATAACAACAATGAAAAAGTTGGTGTCAAATACACTCCCAAACGGCACTTCTATCACATCACATATTTGATTTTATGTGATATAGGGTCCGATCGATTCTTACTAATCTCATAAAATGCCACATATCTCTTACATTCGGACACCAAACGGACACACACTGTTGTTTCATATGGCACCAGCTAAAGCACCGCGCGGAGCAGGTCCCAAACTCCATTTTACAATGAAACGCGGACTGACGCTTTACGCCAAGTAAGTATCGATGAGATCGCGATGTGATGAGAGGTAAAAACATTTAGCGAAATACACCTCGCAATTGAGGTCATATCGCCAAGAACGCGATAGATATCTCGCGAAAACATGGGGTGCAAATCGCGTTCTACACATCATTCAACTCGTGTTTGCCACAGTGACTATCGTTTCCCGCGAAATGAAAGGCGGTGATAAATGTAGCATATAGCGACCTCGGGGAAAGAAGTCACGAATATCGCCCTATCGCGAAACGAACATATGGACAATATCGCGAAGTAACAGTCCTATAGATATCCTCCATCGCCTTGGCCTCAGCTTCTTCTGACGACTCCCCCACACCTATAACCACCACGGAGGTTTAGCTACACTTAGATGATATACATCTAAACAACGGTTATAATTATAACGGTTTCATTTCTACACTAATTTCTTCCCACTCTCATTATCAGTGAATTGTCGCAGCGACTAATCCGTAACAACAAAATAGTGGACTAGTATGCGGCGCATACTATGCGCGGATATCTTCGAGCGCTCTAGTTCAGCCACTGAACTCCAGCTCGCGCGGCTGAGTTTGATCCTCCGGCCGTTCAATAAACTTTGCTCTGTGCGATTCTGGAATCGTTTCTGAAAATCTATTTTAAAAATCGTTCCCGATTTGGCGTTCAATAGACACGATTTTGAAATGCCAGGAACGATTTCAAGAACGATTCCAGAAACGATTCCACACCCCGTTCAACAAACACGATTTTGGACAACGATTCCAAAACTGAGAAGAATGAAGTGCGAAGAAAGACATCAGCAAGGTTCGGAACGTGCCCTACTTTTACTAAGGTCCAGAAGACAGCCGCGGATGCGAACGCCCAGGATGTGCACATCTAAAACTGTCAGCCGTTTCATTGAACTACTATGAGTGATTGCAACTAGAGATTGATCATACGGATTATCGCTCAACTACTTGTTGGCTATTGACCGATTTGTCCTCTACACCGTTTTCACCTCAAGTTAAAATAGTGGGACTTCAATTTAAACCTCTTGCCGAGCATTCAAATCCAGTCAACTTCAATTTCGAGTGATTTTTTTAATATGAAGTTTAGAAAATTATATTTAAAAAATCTAATTTCGATTTCGAGATAATTAAAAACACCCAACTTCGATTTAAATCGGTCGGAAGTTGCCCTCTAAATTTAGAAACCCTGGACCCCAATTTCAAAACGTGAAATTCATGTTAAAAAAACCCAAAATTTAAAATTCATCAAATCTAATTTGAGAGCAACTCGATCTCACGCGATAGCCCTTCTTCGACGCAACGATACAAAGTAGCGGCAGAAACTCATTGAGAAGCCTATCGCCATCCCATGTGCAAGTAAGCAAAACTAATCAGGAACATCGACCTAGGCATCGGTCTAAAACGCGTTTGAAGCGCGTTTTTTGAGTGTATAGTCGACAGTAATGCATGGCATTGTATGTAGTATCATGGCTAAGCTCTCAGACTGAGAGTCTAATTTGATATCGAATTAATTCTGTGAACTATGGAGTAGTGGATAATGGAAGGAATTGGAGGATAATATGCTATGCACTTACTAGGCGCTCATAGCTCAAAGTCGGACGAGTCGAGCTGCAGGGATCCACTCCGTAGATTCGGGTTTCGATTCTAAATCGCGTAGGTTTGAGACACTGCCAATAGTTGAGCTTGCATGTGCGAACGACGTAGAATAGTTTTCAATCATTCTTATACTGCATACTTACTTGAAAATACTAGAATAACACACGGTGGCGTGGGTAAGGTGTTGTACCATCCGATGGTAACAATCGGTACATCAGGCACTGCCAGTACTTAGTACTGGATTCATCAATGAGTACGATGTATTATCGATATTCTTTATGAGTTGTATTGAGTCAGAACGTGGAGCCGAATGCATAATGCGGCATTATTAATGCCACGAGTGACGTATTGTATTATCGGCTCAGAACAGGCTACAGCTCTTCAATACGAACCAACCGAAGCTTAAATTGCGTAGGTTTGAGACACCGCGCGTAGTCGAGACTGTACGTGCGAGTGAATTAGAATAATTTCCAATCATTCTTATACTGCATGCTTACTTGGTGTATGCTGAACTTCGGTGTCTCGAATATCATATCCGTGGCTATCCTTGTGAATTATAAGGAATTCGACTCGAATTCCTCAAATTATTCGAGAACAATGTCAATAATTGCTGAACTTCAGCAGGAGCCTATTTTAAGCAGTAAGCCGATGGATCTGGTTGGGCGTCATTCTAGGGAAGGGCTAGACGCTGGTCAGAGGTTCCGCTCATTGCGACACCTGGGTCTATTGCCGCCTGACCAAAAAGGAAGCAGGATAATGAAAGTAATTCATAATGAACGATCTCACACAGAAAAAAGGAAGAAAGGATTGATACCACCACAGCTGAGATCCGCGCTTGGTGTGAGTTTAAACTGACAGTTCCCTCGCAGCCGGACGAAGCGTATTGTCTTGACTATATGATGGGTCCTAATACGTACTTCATATTCTCCACTTCTGGTCTATTTTCTAACAAGGCTCTCATTCCCAATATTACAATAGACTTCACGAATAGTCTGATCTGGCTGGGGTTCAAAACCCTGGTACGTGACAGCATACTGTGAATGTTGTTGCGTCTCATGTGGAGAGAACTTACTAACCCAGTAATGCTGAGTGCCGCTAAGTGAGTGCCACTCTTTACCAACGCTTACCCGGTCGTTCGAAACATCTCATCGTGCACTTTTGAGAGGGATCCTCTCTGAAAACTTACATCCTGTAAGTTACAGGTTTACACCGTGTAAACCTGTAACTTACAGGACGACGTGTAACTTACACGTCGTTATAAGATATTTCAGCCAAAAGTCGAGTGCCAGTGCTTTCAGCTGTAGCAACTACCCAACTTGATAGATTCGCTACCTATTAGCCAGTAGTTGAGCCCACCGAGAGGCAGCCGCGATACAATCATCGCGGTCGGAAACAATTAGGGTAAGCAAATGGTCATGACATATGAAATTTGATTCACGAGCAGACGCAAACACTAAATATACCATGTTTAACATGGCAGTGCCAGGGCATGCGCCATGACCAACATAGAAGAATCACGAATTCTATGACACTACTCAATGGGTAGGACCCATCTTCGATACAGCACGCATGTCAACCCATACAGGCGATCAGTGTCGCCTAGTTGTGATAATAAGAGATGCTATGTCCCGTAGCTTGTGTAGGATAGAGTGGTGCAAATAGTGGTCTAGAGCGCGCTCGCCTATGGCACTAGTTACCCTTAGCTGCGTTTTGGATCTGGATCATA
>NW_003206186.1:0-1303 GCF_000006405.1 Perkinsus marinus ATCC 50983
CCTACAGCCTTGCGATTCCCCCTGATAAGACTAAGTAACGCGCGACAGCGCAACCAACTGCAGTACCCTGAGCAACTCAACCAACAGTAGTGGAGACGGCGCAACCATCGGAGCAGACAATACGGCCGATGGTTGCGAGGACAACACCGACATGGACTAGCCAGCACTAATGACGAGTCTCACAATAGCGTACCACAATATGCTGAGTCGGGCTGCTGCTGCTAGCATGGTGCCAACGCAGTGCACCGATCAGGCACCACACCGGTGCTAGGTGGATGGAGCGCTCCTCCCTTTTCGCCTCTTTTTGCGCGCTGGGGGAGGGGCCCCGGGCGCGCGCATTATAGCCGGTAGGAATTCACAGCAAAAAAGACCGAGTACGAAGCCGATTTCGTTAATGACCCTTTGTTTGGTCCTGAAAATGGCACCAATCGACTCCTCTCGTCGAGCTGAGTACAATGACGATCTAATTTTTTTAGTTTATAGATTGTATAAAAAGTTATTAGCCTTTTGGTCCACTCGGTCATAGTGGTCAGGTTGGATGGACAGTAGTAGTATTAACAGTCGGCTTAGTCTAGTAGGTTAGGATGGCGCGCGCCCATCCGAAAGATCAAGGTTCGACTCCTGGTGGAGGCATGAGATACATTAGGTCTTACTACTCGGGGTAGGTTAAGGATACAGGTGGTTTAGTAATTAATGCTGCAGCAGTGAGTAGGAAGAGTCTCTTTTCGGTTCAGGTGCAGCAATAATGATAGGTACGGTAGGTCCAAACAACCGGTGACTCTAGCACACACTTTTATTTTGTATAGGTGGTTTAGTGTAGTGGTTAGTGTTCCACGTTGTGATCTGAGTGATCCAGGTTCGAATCGGGGTCGAATATTTTTCCATATTCTTGCCAACTCATAGAAGAGTGCGAGACTTGATTGACTATGTAGTTGGTTGTGTCTAACGGACAGTGTCAGTCTTCACCACGCAGTTGATTCTCGACTAGTACTTGGACTAAGTGTTAGTGATATGCAGAGCGACCTTACTGATTCAGCATTGTGCATCATAGTCGAGGTATGTAACTCTCGTGAAAATCAGAATGTTTAGGTAGGTAATGGTCTAATGGTTACTACACCAGTCTCTCATCCCGAAGGTCCCAGGTTCGAACTATGACGGGTCCGTGCGGGGTCCCCACTTCAGTGGGGCGCACGGACCGCTAAGTCCTGCAGATCTTCACTTCCCCAAGGCATCGCTAAGTAACGCGCGAGAGCGCAACAGAGAGTAGAAATGCACACTACTCCTCGACGGAAAACTCAGAGGG
>NW_003215900.1:0-1193 GCF_000006405.1 Perkinsus marinus ATCC 50983
TGGGAACCGTACCCGAGAGTTAGGTCACGTTAATGCTATTCCTATCCCGGGCAAACGCCCATATGGTGTTCACGAAGATGGCAGATCGGTGACGTGGTTTTTGTCTTCCATACATTTACAGACGCAGATCTACGAGCTCTCACCTCGTCAAAGCTGGTTGTTTTTCACCAATGCACTCGCAGAGACTCCTCGGAATTCCATGATTGTTGCCGTTCGCGCGGCGGTTGGCCCGAATTGGTTACTCGACTTTGCCGCTATGCTACAAGCCGGAGCCTCTTGGTGCCTCACAGAATACAACAAAAGCGACGACCATTGCAAGCTCGACGAGCGACTCTCCTCGACGACCCAAACGACGACTGAAACTCCGTTGGCTTACCTCGATCGTCTCCGAGGTGTTGTAGCAGAGGCGGAAGCCTGTGGGTACTCTGTTACTCCCTCTCAAGCACTACTTCATTACCGTACTGGTCTTGTTCGACGTCACGCAGAAGTAGCTAACAAGATATGCACTGACTGCAAGACAGCTTCGGAGGTAGCCCATAAACTCACTGATTACTGGCTGTACAACACTCCATCTCCAGCCGTCTCGTCTACCCCCAAGAAGGTGTTCTTCAGAGTTGATCAGCCGTCTCCGAGACCTTCCAGTGTAGACAGTGACATACCATCGCCACCTGGGCCTCGTCGTCTTCAAGCACTTGATCCAAGTGTAAAGCAGCGCTGCGAGCAGCAAGGTATCTGTTTCAGTTTTGCTCGAACGGGAACGTGTCGTCGAGCGACTTGTTCGTTCAAGCACGACTCAGTGGCAACTAAAGCGTCTTCGGCTACTTCTTCCCCAAGCTCGTCTACGTCTACCGAAGCTGCTCATGCTGTCTGCACATCTTCGGTGACTCCGACTCCCCATACATGTCGGACCTTGCGATCGTCGGCTCTCACCGATCTCTACATAGACGTCGATACTGCTTGCACATCGTCCCTTGTGGACGAACCTACCGCGGACATTCTTGAGAACCGCCTCCCTCACCGACCCCGTGAATCCGTTGACGTTATCTTCGATACTGCCAACACTGCTGGTGGTCTACGAGCGTTGTCTCGACTGTCGTTAGACTTACCTGTCACTACATCCGCTGGTAACACCTATATCTTACTCTGGCAACCATATGTCACCAATACCCCTCTAGTTGGTCATTCCGATGGTT
>NW_003199895.1:0-53517 GCF_000006405.1 Perkinsus marinus ATCC 50983
TACTACTACTACTACGGTGATGCTCGTGCTGTTGATTACGGCTTTCGTCAGGTAGTGTCTGTGTTCTTCCTCATCTCGGATGGTCACAGTCGTACAGCTCTCGTGGAGTTCCGAACGCCTATTGCAGCCACAGTCGCTATGAGACTCAATGGTAGTACTACTACCAGAAACAGTACTGATGGTGATGACAGATCGTGTTAGGTATCGACTTAGATGGTCGTAAATTAGCGATAACGAGGCCCCACGGCTACAACAAGGAGGACCCATCCAAGAGCATCACCGCTGAGGACATACAAAAGGTTACTATCGAGGAACTGTGTGGTAGTATAAAGGCCATAGATGACGGAGGCAATGATGGTGTATTCAGGAGGGTCCTCTACTAAGAAGACTGCTCCAGGGTCTAACCTACAATTAGGGATATACCATCTCCCACCGGTAATGCATCCACGATGACGTTTGCCTTGATTTCATCGTAGGTGATGACGGAGACCTATTTGAGGGACCTATTGGAACAGTTTGGTGCTCTCACTATGGTCAGCCTCATCAGAGATAAGACAACGGGCTTAAGCAAGGGCTATGGTTTCTGTCAATTCGAAGGTCATAACTCGCGTCTATTGTGGTGATCAGGTTGTTGTTTCCTCAGATCCGAATGATGCGGATAGATGCCTATATGCCCTTGACCAGTTCGTTTTGGGTAACTATAGCCTCAGTGTGACCAGACTCGTTCCAGATGCACAGCAAGGAGGAGTAGGCCTGCGGGGTTGAGAAGTTGTTTGATATTCCTCTGTCGTTAGGCTGCGGGGATAGGAGGCGCTGGTGTAGGCCCGGCGACCAACCTGGCTGATGGCTCATCGGGGGTAGCAGTCGTGAGGGCTTCCTAGAGAGAGTGCATTCATCGGAAAGCAGGTTCAGTCTATGACGGCTCGAGTGCTGGCCAACCCAGCTCTGGCGGCTCAGCTGAAGGCTGGGCGAGAGATAGGGTCGACTCCTAGCACAGTAGTACAACTTCTTAATGCTGTTTATATAGAGGACCTGATGTCGGAGACTGGTAATGATGCAGAGACACAGATTGGTTCGTTGTAATGCCCGTCCTCAGAGGTAAAGTCAATTGAAGATGAGATACGTGAGGAGGCCCAGAGGCACGGAACTGTGTTGGAGGTCCGAGTTCCACGGGTAAGAGAGTCAGCGTTAGCGTTGAGTAGTGAGGGCATGCGTACTGTTCCTCAGCCATCGGCGAGTCTAACACCATATGCCAATGGCGTTGGGAAGATCTTCGTGCAGTTTGCGGATATCACAGCAGCTAGGAAGTTTCAAGCTACGAACAATGGGAGGAAGTTTGACGATCGAGTCATGTGTGCAGCATTCTACCCAACTGACAGGTGATAGGATCGAACCTGCGCCTGCTACGGGAACTGTAACGACCTTCGTAGAGCGCCCGTATCAGGTATAAAATGGGTAAGTACACCCTGTACAACGTAGAGAGTATGACAATGGCAGTCAGACCAGTCCAGGCCCCACCACCTAAGCCTCCACCACCTACTGCTGGTATGTATCTTCTTATACAGTTCCCAGTATAGATGTCTTACTCGTAGGGTCGGGTCCGATGACCATTGGAGAGGAGGAGGAAGAGGAAGGTGGCAGTGAACACAAGACTGGAGCGGAGGCGGCGTCTGGTGGTAGGCTGTGATGCCGTTGCAACTTGGTGCAGTTTTGGCTTTGGGCAGGTGCTCTTGTGAAGGAGGGAGCCCCAGATAAGGTTGATAATAACGACGATTGTGAGGTTGTCGACTAACGTGATTGATACAGTTTCACTTTCCCCTCCACTAGAAGGTTTTTTGTGTTCTCTAGCTTCCCGACACACTGCTGCTGGAGCAAACATAGGCTGTCGTCTGGTCTTGCTGAGTACTGTTTTCATGTGTTGTGAGCATATCCTTCAGCGAGTATCAGGTGTGTGCTGCGCCCGTAGGATCTCCTAGTGGGGGCGTTGGATTGGAATAGCTCCTATTTTGACTCCGAGATCTAGGCGCCCTGTCCCTCTCCAGTTTGTGTTGTGATGATATTGTTTCCTACCTCCACTGCCTAGGCGTATAGGTTTTTTGTTATCCTTCCGTTTCAACAATGTTGAGTAATATTGCTCGCCGTGGTTTCGCCTCGACAACTGCAACTGCGAGACTCGCAGCCCTCAGGCAGCTCATCAATACCAAAGCGGTAGGGAACTGTGCCGTACTTGATCCCTTCATAACGTTGTTTTCTATTCAGCCTAATGATGGTGTTATTCGCGCTATGGAGGCGCACTCAGGCCTCTCCGCGATGATAGTTGAACAGACTCGAGCTCACAGGCCTGATGGTAGTAGTCCCACATTCGATGCTGGTTACTGATCTCTGGTGGTGTAGGTTCGGAGGCTAAGTTTGATTGCTTATGGTCCTCTTCACTGACCTCGAGTACGCTGAAGGGAATGCCTGATATCGAAACGGTTGATACCACCCAGAGACTGCAGATTGTCGAGGACTGTCTTGATGTATCATCGCTGCCTATGATCTACGATGGTGATACTGGTGGAGAGGCCGAGATTTTCCGCTTCACAGTGAAGAAGTTGGAGCGCCTTGGTGTTGGAGCTTGTGTGATTGAGGATAAGACTGGACTCAAGCAGAACTCCCTCTTTGGCACAGAGAGGTAGGCGGCATCGGAGGAGTTGTTACTAGTAGTCGTACTTGTTGTGTGATAGGAAGCAGCAACTGGCTGACGTTGATGAGTTCTGTGACAAGTTGGCCGCTGGTAAGGATGCTCAGGTCACCAACGACTTTATGATCTTCGCTAGAGTTGAGGCATTGATTGCTGGTCTAGGACAGGAAGAGGTACTATTCCTGCTGCTATCATCACAACAACGGTGGTCGTATTGGTCTATGGTTAGGCTATGCGCCGCGCCACAGCATACCTGGAGAAGGGAGGCTGTGATGGTATCATGATCCACTCTAGGCA
Organism: Perkinsus marinus ATCC 50983; assembly: GCF_000006405.1. Classification (NCBI taxonomy): domain Eukaryota; phylum Perkinsozoa; order Perkinsida; family Perkinsidae; genus Perkinsus; species Perkinsus marinus. Next base: position 2,981 of record NW_003199895.1, read on the forward strand.
TAAGGATCCTCAGGAAATTTACGAGTTCCTTAAAGTAAGTGTAGTGATAAATGCGATATTTATCTATTACTCGAGTTAGGTATTCCGTGAGCAATATCCTGATAAAGTCAAGACGCCGATCATCCTAGTGCCTACTAGGTAGTAGGCTACTCGTGGTCTCCCCTTGTTACGCTGTGTCCTTCCTCAGCTACAACAGTGTACACGAGTCTGAGCTAGCCGAACATGGCGCGAATATTATTATTCATGCTAATCAGCTCATCAGGGCGGCTTATCCTGCCATGAAAAAAGTGGCAACTGAGATCCTGACAGCGTAAGATTAGCAGCAGTAGCGGTGGTGTCCGGCGGAGTCGACGGGTCCTTCATCCCTTCAGTGGCCGTTCCCAGGAGGTGGACGGCGAGATTATGCCCATAAAGCAGGTGATAAGCTTCATCGACGATAACACTGGTAATGGCTTTAAAATGAGTCACACTGCGTGATAGAGTAGCCGATGATTATTGGAGTTTCACCCGTTTTACGTGAAGTGGCGTAAAACTCCGTGAAAAACGCGATGTTTGCGCCTTGCAATAGTCGTGAAATATGTTTTTCACTAGTGTTCTTCATATCACGGGTGACACTCCGTCATAGTGTATCTCGTATTTCTAATCGCGGAGCGAGCTAATCTTCTTTTCAAACTGTGTGAGTGTGATAGTGAACCCATCGCATTCACAGTATCTTTTCTGTGGACACTACACCTGCGACTTGTGTTGCTGAAGTAGTGCTAGAGGGATCTTCCCTGAGTGCAGTGGTTGGGGATACTTGTCGTTGTCGATGTTCATCATCACTGTGGTGTCGGACACCATAGTCCTACCACCTGACGAGTTCGAGCCGGGCAAGCACATACCACATATACGGCGGCGAATACAGGAGAAGTAATACCTCCTGTCGGTTGAGCTGGTGGATGGAATGCTCGCCAGGTACGTGGACCGAGTTATACCAGACGTTGGACTGGTGGTGGCTCTATATGACGTCATCAGGATCACTGATGCTTACATCCATCCTGCTGACTTTCACCACCAAAAGGTATGCCATAAGACTGCCTAGTCCTCCCTTATGGTTGTGTGAGGTTAGGGAGGAGCCTTCTGCAAGGTGGCATTCCGCTTGTGTGTCTTCCGTCCAATGGTTGGGGAGACTATAGTGGGCACGGTGGATAGGTCCACAGCCACTGGGCTCTATGTCAAGCTGGGGTCATGGTTCAAGGATGTGCATATACCATATGCTGATCTGAAGTGATGATGGGGGTCTACGCTATCTCCCACGAGTTCTTTTAGGGATCCGTGCTTATATGATGAACAGACTAAGCTGTGGATATGGCAGTATAAGCGGGAGGATGCCACTGATAGTTTCTTTTACAGGCCGGGTAGTAGGATGGGTTGCTCGGAGTAGTTTGTAAGATGGTCGTCGTGGTAGGTGCGGAGATATGCTTCTCGGTAAAGGCAATAGTATTCAATCAACGACAGGAGAACAAGTCGACGTTAGCACAAGCTGTGGCTGAGAAGGATTCGAAGGGTAGTAAGGGTAGCTGAAGTGCTTACCAGCCGACGACCTCGCTCGGTTGTTGAGGCAGTTTAAAGATATAATACTGGGGAGAATCTTGAATGGTTGAAACTGGTTTAACGGGAATGTTGAGGATAGTAGTGGAATATAAAGGAGACTGTCATAGACTTACTGCTAGAGTAGTCTGGTGAAGTTAATCGCATTGGGTGCGGAGTGAACGATGCCCTTAGTGAATGATTGATGCTGCTGTGATGGTGGTTGGAAACATACACCTATAGAGCTACAAACAACAGTTTTGGCATCACGAAGATATATAGAGAAAACCCTCGACTCTTATTAGGATGCATTAGGACATTTGCTTCCCATCGACTCTCACATATGCACGAGGAGCAGTTGGATTGATTTTGGTGGTACGGTCTTGTACACGCGTGCAATGGATATGCTGGGTGGGGAGCATCCTCGATGCTCGTAGTAGTAACAATATTGATGTCTCGAGATCCTTATTCATCCGTGTGATAAGAGTGATGTCCTATCCTCAGGTCCTAGTGCACCCCTACCCCCGATGCAGGTATTAGGTAGTGTTGCCGGTGATGGTATGGGACTAACCAGCTGGTGGGCCGAGGATTGATGACAACTCTACAGCAACACACGTTTACTACGGCATACCATCTTGCGTTATGGTCGATCTACCACATCAGTTCTCCGACTTGTCCGATTTCTGATGACATCCGCTGCACCCACTCCTTCGCTGTCGGGCTCCAGGGAATACGCTCTCAATGCACAGCCAGACGATCTCACTCACATACAGACGGCCTCTTCTAGAGCTGATACTACTGACGGGCTCAACTGAGTCAGTTCAGATTAATCTCTGTTTTCTTGTAGTCTACAAGTTGTAGACCGTAACAATCGCTCAAGGCGGTGCCTCGGCCAACTCGATTGTCCGATGCGGAGATTTCGAGCGACATTCTCTTAAGAGTCGTGATTGTCTATGCCGCATGGAATCAGAGCTTCCTTCTTATCCTACGGTCTGTAGTGGGGCCTTTCGCCGCGGGTGAGTGCATCGGGCACCTCCTATCCGCCAGTCCTGGCATGAATCTATAGATGTTATGTAAATTGTACTGGAACGGGGCTGATCATTTACTTGTTACTCGCAGTTGATTTGATGAGCGACTTCTGGTCGATAGGCCGCGACTCGGCAAAATATCAGAGTGAACACAGTGGACCGAACTCGTGCTTCCAATGGGAAGTACAGACCCTCCTATCGCAACGATGCCATAACGAGGTTCGAATGCTAGTAGACTATTGATTGTCGACTTGATCTGTAGGTAGACGATTACTATGAGAATGAGAAGGACGATAACTACCGTAGAAGTATGATCCTGTGCTTTGGTATGGCAACACAGAAGTACCGAAGGTGCAAGGAGGAGTATCAAGCAGCGTCAACATCAATAGTGAGTGTCTTCGCCCCTCGAACCCTTTGAGTGGCTCTAACTGCATAACCCTTCGGATGGTATGCTAGCGGTTCCAGCCCAGTTGGAGCTAGATGACCGATATAATCTTTCTCCATTCCTCGACTGCCACTCAGAGTCAAGCCCGGGCGAACACACTAGAGAGCTGCCTATTGAAGCACTTCAAGCAAGCCATTACGTTGTTACTGAAAACTACAGAAGTGAATGGGAAGTGCATCCCGATTCAAAGGGCATGATTGTTTGTATTAAAAGTTTCCGTTTACTGCTAAGTTACTGGAGTTCAGCATGAAACGATCAAATGTTGGCTGATGTACGACTAGAGGTACGTAGTATAATCCGTCTCTGCTTTGAGATAGAATCTACCGATGCTCATGGGGGTTCTAAATTTCTTTGCGTAAGTACGATCATAGGCACGTCACTGTGGTGACTGTTCCTTACGAAAAGCAGATCCGCACGTGAAGCGTGATACATCAGTGGTGTTCCAGCGGTATCATCACAAATTGCGACAATCAACATTCGCGATCCATCCACTCGTTTCTTATTCACCGATTTTCAACCGGGAGAGCATACTATTTTCCTTCCACTCGAACCCATACGAGGCCATTCACTTGACAACACAACAAGTGACTATGTTTATGCACTAATCAGAACACAATAGAAAGAGCACTTGCCGTTCTATACAGAAGGACGACTAAATATATGTTCTATCGGCTACACGTGAAAAAACTAATCGAAGTAGAATTATCATCCACCACACTTTGTGTGACAAGTAGTAATTTGTGATTCTATTCTGGCCTCAACCTCTGTCAGTCAGTCAGTCAGCTGCAGCTAGACCACTCCTGACGATCTGCGAGCAGTGATTATCCGCTTCGAAGCGATAGCGGAACTGCCACAGCGCTGAGGGCAGGGAACTCTTCGTCGTCTCCAGAGTCAGCTTTAGCGGCAGCTTTTTGCTGATTCCCTGAATAAAGTCAGATCGCAACAACCAATGATATTCCGATCACTCACGTTTTCCTGTTCTTTTATCGTTGTTTGATGGTTTGAACCCGGCCTGCGCCTTGAGGACCCGCGGACCAGGTTGGGCAGATTCAATCGCCTGAACGTCGCATAACCTCAATTCTTTTCGAATGTACCAAATTAGTTGACTCTACCGGTGCTTCTGAACTGCCCTGTTCTTCAACCTTCTTGGTGAAGTCAACTCGCTCTCCCGCCGAAATGGCTTTGACCATCTCCTCAGCTCGGGAAATCGATTCCAGTTGTCCACTTATCCGACACTTGGACACACCCTCTTCCGCGTGCTCAAAATCGATCGAGGAAACGCCAGAGACCGCCTTGATACGCTGTATCTGAGCAAAAATCCCGATAGTGTCAACGAACTCGCCTATGCACGGGCGTACCGTCCTGCCCTTGGCTCCAATCACCAACCTAACGGTGTCTTCAGGAATGGTGAACTCGATCGTCTCCGTCGAGCTCGTGGCATCTTTCAAGTCGTTAACGAGTTGGCCGAGCATCTACAGCCACACAGAGCATACAGTCCGAATGAGCCTCCTAGACAGTCCTTACCCTCTTAGCCTGAACGACATCAGCCTTAGAGCCGACGAGTCGGATATCCCTACGCATACCGTTCTGACCGCGGGAAACCGGCGATCGACCGCTTCCTTTACCACTGCCTCCCAACAGAGTGAGGTTGGTGCCCGTCTCTTTCCCAATCTGGTTCAGCCGTGCTGCCCGATCTCTCATCAGTGTGCCGATAACGGCATCAACAAGTTTACCATCACCACTACATGCCCCAAGCACAGCAAATGTCTCGGTAACCTCAGCATCAGTAACCACCTTGGGTATGTCCTTCTTGGCGTTAGCAACAGCTTCAGGGGTACCAACTAGCTCCAGTGTCGGGCCAGAGTTCCCCTTCCCAGCCCCTTTGCCACCACGTTGGAAAAAGGCTCGAGTGAGGTGGTTCTTCAACCGCAATAGCTCGACATTTGCAGGCCGCATCCAAACGCTGACGTGGTCACTCGGAACCGGTATAGTCTCGAAGGTCATGGCCGCCTCCTCAACCAACTTGCGCAACTCCTTGCCAGCCTGATCCGCTTCCTCCTGTGTTTGTGACATAACGGTTATCTTCTTTCCATCCGCCTCCTTCACAAAACGACAGCCGCCCCGATACTCTCGTTTGATAACAGACAGACGGGGCGCCAATAGCCCATTGGCTGCGAACAGCTTCTCTCGTTGCTCATCTGTCTTCACCGGTACCTCCACTCGAGCCACCTCCTTAATGGCGTCGTTCAAGGCCTTGCAAGCCTCATTAACCTTAGCCTCGGTCGGACCCCTCACCGTGACCGTAGCATGCTGGTCATTGAACCTTGCCTGTATAGAGCACCCACTCTGGGACTGTATCTTCCTCAGACCCATCGCACCATCGCCCATCACGCATCGTAGCGTCTCCGTGTCGGCCGTGACCACCCTAGTAACCGAATTCTGAGCTCTGTCGGCAGCAGCCCGCATAGCCGCCTTAATATCATCTCCTGCCTGCTTGACCGCAGTCCCATTGACAGGACCGTGGACGGCTATGTCCGCGTTACCAAAGGTGATGAAGAGAGACTGCTCAGAGGCCTCCAGCTTCCGAACCACATCGCCAGCGCGTCTACGGGCACCAGGGACGTCATTAGGGATGGGCACGCGTACGACATTGTTGACGTCGATGTGCTTCAACTGCTGCACCGCACTAGTCAGAGACTCCTCCGAATTGGCAGAGACACGAACCCCACGCACCAAACCCGTCTCGCCATAGAGAGGCTCGAGAAGGGCCGTAGTGAACCTCTCCAGACGAGGCAAGATCGAAGGCTGGCCTTCGGGAGGGAAGAGCAAGCCGATCAAACGAGCCTGACAACGAGCAGCTGCGAAGGTGAAGACCAGTGCGTACGACAAGAACCCACCTGAACGCCATCCTCAAATCCTGTGGATATCATCGGCAGCTCCGCCTCATGCAGATGAGTAACCTCTTGACGGAGCATCTTGCCGAGCCTCGCAGCCCGTCGACTCTCGATAGCCTCCTCCCTCTGTTGCCTCTTCTTCTCTCTCTGCTCCTCTTGCCCTTCACTAAGCTCCTTCTTCACCAACACCATACGATGCTGTAAATTCTTAAACATCTCGTGAGCCGCCGTCGGGATGAGCTCCTCCTCAGCCGATTCCAACATGCCAGTGACCTCGTCCGAGGGCGGCAGCTGAGACAGCTCATAGATCTGCTGCCGCAGACGCATCGTAGTCTGCCTCTTATCCTTCGGCTTGGGAGGCAGTTCAGCACGTATCTCCTCCACCTGCTTGTCAAGCGAGTTAACAAGTGACTGGAACTCTGCCCATTCGAGATCTCGCAATTTGTTCTTCGTGGTAGCGCTGATGATAGCGTCCATCTTAGCCTTCGACGGGTAGTCAGGAACGGGAGGGAAGAGCGATGGGTCCTAACAGCAACAAGGGATCCTCTACTAAGAAGCTCCATAGATCGAGCTGTCCTTACCGCCTTGATGGACCTAGGTTGATCCTGCTCAGCTTCTGCCTTCCTCTGGAGCCTCTTCTTCCTCTTCAGCTGGCTCTTGGTAAGCTCCACGGGTTCAGGTTCCTCGAGCTCTTCTTGGACCACCTATACACCAATACGTCACTACCATTCAGCTTGGTTCACAACTCTCACCTCCTTATGAGCTCTACGGCGCCTCCTACGTCGACGAGCCGCGTTGCTCATAGCAGGCTGGGGGGACTCGATAGGGTCCATCGGGGACTTGGGCTCGAGCGGGGAGTCGGCTCCCACTGTGGTCGGAACCGGGGACATCGCTACTGCAGCCGGTGGTTCCTTGGCCAGGATGGAACCAGTGGACACTGGCTTAACACCAGTAGTAGAAGCTGTGGCAGATGATTTGTTATTTCTCCTCCTGTAAGGCATGCTTATAAAAAAGGGAAAACAGACACTAGGAGAGCCGGTCCATAGAAAGAGCGAGCCCCTCGAGCAATAGAGAGAGCAACTCGAGAGTGGACGACGCAGATCTGACGATAAACACTGTCGTACAGCTTCAGCATGCAGTAGTGCGAGGATGGCAACAAGCCCGGGAGGGGGAAGTCAAATAAAAAACTCAACCGGCTGGAACCCGGTTGGGTTCACAAGCGCCTTCCCCCTTTAAGATGGTGCGACCACGTCTCTTCCTTCTTCTGTCCACATAGCGTTAATCAGCCTCCGATAAGCTCTCTCGAGACGAACACGCTAGACTCGCCTGCACTGCTGGGGGCATCACATAGTGCATAGGCCGTGTAGGAACATCAAGAGACCCTTAAACCGCACTGGAAAGGAAATCCATATCGGCAGGTTCACACTCATATGCCGAACACCATCCCCAATAGAGGACTGAGCTTTCATACACCAGTCGCCATGGGCTGTCTCGATGGGGGTCGCTGAAGGGAAGTTACTCGAAGGGTCTCTGAAACATGAAGGATAACAAAACACCGTACCGATAGAGAGCGATCACCTACATGTGAATGTTAAACAGTGTGAAGACCTTCTTTCCAAATACCGCTTTCTTACCTCGATATCGCCTCTGGATATCACCTCTTTAGTGTTGAACCAGGCCTCTTACATTCATCACGATGAAGTGGACTCCTCGTCATCAGAGCGGCCACTGGAAGCTGTGTTCGAGCGAATGGTCATAATACAAGACTAAAGGACCTAGAGGGAGAAGTCTCCAGTGCTCCTAACCCGACAAGAAATGTATCAAAATGATAGCTTATATCAGGGGTGTTTGTCATCTACTCGACACTATGGAGGAGTGATCATAGTTCATATAGCTCCAATGGTTGAAAAAAGCAGCACACTCTAAGGGTGGACTATACAGCCCATTCTAGATAGGGTTTATGATAATCTTGAAATAAGGGGTGTTTAGATGCCAGTCAGCTGTCGCTGCTCGTGGCTTCTTCTCCTTGACTGCCTATCACCAGCATCTTCGATGCCGCTATAATGAGCACCACCCAAGGCAGGCATCCCAGGTGCTCCATGAGGAGGCAGGTGAGGCACGGCATCCTCTTGCCAACGTTGGTCGAACTCGGCAGCGTTCTCTTCAGTGAGCCCACCCTTGAGCATGTCTTGGGTGTTTTGGTCACCAGTGTTGCGGTTACGGCTACGGACGACTCTGCGGCCTGCAAGTAGACGATCGAGATCAATTACTAAGCTGACCTTCCCACTGACCTTGTTCGCCCATGGTCCTCTCCAAGGCCATCTTATCAATACCAGTACCCGAGTTGGCATACAACTCCTGCTGCTCTCGTAGCTTCCTATCGGCATCTCCCACAGTCGAGCTTTGATACTGCTCCGTGACGGTCTTGCCATCGGGGCCACGACGACTAGAGGACACATAGACCTGGCAAATGCAATATACCTCAAGTCCCAATTGGCTCCCTACCTGACTCGAGTACTGCCCTTGTTGTGGATGCTGACCTGTAGGGAGCATTCCTCCGATGAGGTCATCACCGGCGGCGGCTTGAGTGGCAAGAGACATGTCTCTTTCTATTCCCTCCATCATGTTGTCCATTGCCTGATAAGGTGTTGGCAACACTACCAATAGCGAGGATAGTACCTGTTCGTGTTCGCGGAACATCCTATCAATCGTGCCGACACCGAAGGGATCAACCTGCTCAGCCCGAGCCAGCTGCTGCCTATCGGCTTTGTGGTTATCATCATCACGACGACGAGAGGGTCTGTTAGACATTGTTTTGCTGCTTCTAATGGAAATCTGAGGTAGACATCGATACGAAACAAATCAACAGGCGAACTCAAGGGCCACATTGAGCACGTGTAGAAAACCAAGGTACACCAAACACATAAAAGCATGAATGGCTGATAAACCACAACAGAGGTACCATGTGTTGCGAGCCGCGCAGCCGGAGAATCAACTGTCCTTGGCAGACTCGGCATCTCCACTACCAAATGCATAGCAGCATCATCGCTTCTGCATCGCTCCAACAAACCTAAGAGGAAGACCTACCTCCACACAACGCCATGGCGCACTCAAACCAAATGGGATCCAACAACACAGAGAAGACATAGTGTGCTACACACGAGCTACACCTCATGGTAAACTGTACAAGGATTCCACACAAACACGACGCCACCAAACAAACACTAAGGAGGTACAAGTGGCAGACGACTGAGGCATACAGTGTAAAGCAAACCCACCTCGTGTTGAAGATCGGACGATAGTCGCTGCAGGCATTACATGCTGTCTTGAGAACTCTAGCAACAGAAGAGCACAACGTGAACGCAGAGACATCTTGGACACTTGAGAGATTCCTCAACGCCCGTCGTCGACGGACGCTATGACAACACGGAAGTTGTTGAAGGAGAAACGGATAGAACGATTCGAGTGTATAAAAGCCTCACAAGCGATAGCAATCCAGTAAGAAGAAGCACAGTGATAATCAATGGTCTTCTACTTAGAAGCATTTCCTATGGACGATAGTTGGTCCAACCTCATCATACTCTTCCTTGGATATCCACATCTGTTGGAAGGTCGATAAAGACGCTAATGTGGAGCCTCCGATCCACACTGAATACTTCCGTTCAGGAGGAGCCACAACCTTGATCTTCATAGTAGAAGGAGCAAGAGCTGTCAACTCCTTGCCCATCCTCTCACGGATGCCACTAAACATAGTAGTACCACCAGAGAGGACCACATTGGCGTAAAGATCCTTACGAATATCCAAGTCGCACTTCATGATGGAGTTGAATAACGTCTCGTGAATACCGCAAGCCTCCTTACCCATCAAGTCAGGTTGGAAGAGGACCTCTGGGCATCGGAAGCGCTCGTTGCCGAGGGTGATTATGTTACCATCAGGCAACTCATAGGTCTTCTCGAGCTCACTACTGTTGCTAGCTGACTTCATCTCCTCGTCGTAGTCAAGCGCCACATAGCACAGCTTCTCCTTGATATCGCGAACAATCTCCCGCTCGGCTGAAGTGGTGAAGGTGTAGCCACGACCAGTGAGGATGGTCATCATGTACTCGGTCAAGTCCCTACCGGCCAAGTCCATCCTTTTGATAGCATGAGGCATAGCATAACCCTCGTATATAGGCACCGTGTGAGTGACTCCATCACCAGAATCGAGGACGATACCAGTGGTTCGGCCAGAGGCGTACAGAGACAAGACTGCTTGGATCTGGACGTGGACACCAGGGACGTTGAAGACCTCGAACATGATCTGTACCATACGCTCCCTGTTAGCCTTAGGATTCAGGGGCGCCTCTGTGAGGAGCACCTAACAATCAGTGAATAACACGAAACTAACAGTAGCTTGAGTAACAGCTTACTGGGTGATCCTCAGGTTGAACTCGGAGCTCGTTGTAGAAGGTATGATGCCATATTTTCTCCATGTCGTCCCAGTTAGTGACAATTCCATGCTCGATAGGATACTTCAGAGTTAGAACTCCTCTCTTGGACTGAGCCTCGTCACCAACATACCATTCCCTCTGGTCCATTCCGACCATGATACCAGGCCTAAGAAAGAGACGCTAACAAAAGATCATAACAATCAACGATGAAGACTTCCTTACATCTTAGGTCTGCCAACGATGGATGGGAAGATGGCACGAGGGGCGTCATCACCTGCGAAACCCGCCTTGCAAAGGCCGCTGCCGTTATCAATCACAACAGCAGGTGTATCCTCAGGGGACTCAGTATCAGACATAATGCTCAAATAAGACAGAAAAACTACTAGCGATGGTCAGTGCCTGTACGAGCCAGCAGAAGGGCTCCATCTGACACAAAGGCTTTGACTAGTACTGTTAGGCTAACAGTGTTGATATACATAGTGGAGATATCATATTATCCCTATCAAAATACAGAACACGCTATGACACGTCTCAAGCTCTAATCAAGTAACTCGACGAGCCTCTTCCGCAATCAAAAATACCATAAGGTTGTTCAAAAGAAGCAATAGAGCTTCACTGTAGCTGTATGAGAGAACAGCCTTCAGCTGCATACATAGTAGAGCTCAGGTGAGTAGAAGTCTCAGTGCAACCTATCCATCAGAAACCATCAATTCTGGAAAGCTATTTCGGCGACTTCAAAACCATCACCACGGCACGGCACAATAAAGAATGCCGTTGAGATCTTATAAGTAAGCAAGATTTCTTGCTTGTAAGTGCTCATACCACTACTCACTGCATCAAATTCAGTCGTCTATTAAAGCGTCCTGCTTCACACCATGGCCGGTATAGCTCAGGGTCGTCACACAAGGGCTGTTCCCTGCCCTAGCTGCGGACAGCAATTCTTCCCACAAAGCCTTCGATTTCATCTCAAGTCGTGCCTTGTGAAGCAACAGCACATCGAGCTGCCGTGTCCTTTCTGTGACACCCCATTGAAGCGGTCGGAGCTAGAAAGACATAAAATGAACTGTAAAAAGAGGACGGCTGGGCCTAGGAAGAGTCTCAGCATGGCTTCCCTTACGATGACCTCTCCCAATGGTCGCACACTTTGTGCAATTTGCCAACGACCGTTTTCTAGTGATAGAATAGCGCGACACCAGGGGATTTGTCGGCAACAGTTTGAGAAGTCTGAACGTCGGAAGTCACAGCTATCGACACCACAGCAGAAGGTGGTGACACGGCAACACATGAGCGCTGAAATTGGCAAAGGAGCGGTAACGGGCTCATGGCGTCAGAAGCGAGATGCTCAGAAGGAAGCATTCGAACGTACCAAAAGGCAGCAGCGGAGCCAGTTACAGAAGTCTACGGATGGGACTCCGAAACATGAAATAGTAGGCATAGACCTGGAAGATGAGGACGAGCCCGATCAATCACCTGGAATTGGCAGGAGCGAGTCTTCACGATGTTCTACGGATGACACTGCGGTGATTTTCACGTCCTTACGGAGCAACTCCGGTGTACGAGAGAGCACTTCCACGGATAGTCTGCGTGCGGACGACGTGTTTGCGAAGGGGAAGTGGGCTTGCTTCTCCTCCTCCTCGGGTGACTTTAAAGATGGCGTCGAGGAAAATCATATCATCAGCGAACGGTCTGATAGCTCGCATTCAGACTCGGACGAGTCGGCTAGTGATGGCTCCCTTGATAGATCCAGCTGCACTGATGTGGGATCAATCCATAATGACGGCTCTGAACGGCTAATGACATCGCCGCCGAGGCGGTCCCCACCATCCGCGAGCAGCTCTGCCGTAGTCAGTAGTAGAATGGACAGTGCGAGGAGTGATGCTCTCTCGAGCCTACGAGAGATCGGAAGAACTACTGATGACACTGCCAATCCTAGTGCATGTGATATCATACCTTCTGGAACAGCTCTACTTGCTATGAAGATATCGTCTTCTTCTGGTGTCGCATCCTGGAGAGAGAGCTCTTGGTAGGTGTAGGGCGACAGTCCCTGGACATTGGAATAGAGGAGTTTTTATCCATCTTCAGGAGTGAAGGATGTGAAGGAGCTCAATCGAAGGTCGGAATGAAGGACGTCCGTGAGGTCGACCAGACCGAGACCTCGAGTGCACATAGGTAGGCGGCGCCTGAGTTCAACTCTGCAGGGTAAAGCCATGATATCATATCACATACGAAGCGTCACTAAGATGCCCATGCAATTCTCACGGAATCCATCCGTGGATCTGAATAATGCTGTCAGGCACCCTGTTGAGTCAGAAGAGAGGCCCCAGTCGCCCACAAGCGATATCGAGCTTCCGATCCAGCGCAATTTTCGCGGCTGGTTGGTTGGGGAAGATTCGGCTCTTCAAGATGCGCTCGATCGGGCTAGCGTCGCCCTGGCTAAGGCACGCAGGGTCAGACCTGGTCAAGAGAGTTCGACGTCCAGCACATCGAGCCCTCGTAGTGAAGACGGCGCGCTGCCCCCGTTGGTATGTACGCAACGGCCAGGGAGCCCACCTGCGTGGGAGTTGGTGGTGCATGGAGAATCACGGTCCTCCCCGAAGGATGGACCAACAGTTGTCCATTATCATCATCATTACCATCATCACTACTCCAATGGGCTCCCTGGAGATGCCAGAATAGGAGAGGCAGAAAAAAAGGCAATGGATGACGCTATGAAGGTGAGGGAGACGCCTTTCCCGAGCCCTCTGTCGTTCATGACATGAACTTCATGTCTCGAATGCTTCACTTCTCTTCAGATGTTGAAATCGAGCAAGTCCGGTACCGCGCAAGATGATCCTACTGCAGTGCATCATCACGTTAGCCATCGCCATATTCATCATGATCATCAGCCTGTTGTTCTCCAGCATCCAATCGGGCACCGAGGGATCATTGGAGCTCAGCAGTGAGCTGTTTAGATCACGACTCCACCTAGAGGAGTGTTTTTCGATGTTCAGATATCTGTTCAGACCATCAACAGCAGATCATCCGCAGCGACTGAGACCCGCTTCGTCTCCTTCTTTCCGGTCGTCGTGGTACAGGAGAACCTTGGCTTGCCCACAACCACCGAAGACGACTCGCCAATTTGGTGCGTGAGCTATCCGTTTGCTCGCTGTCTACGTTTACGATTGTCTATGACTCTCTCTGTGCGGACGTTGTTAGATCATGGATATCATGCAGTATTAACTATTAGCATAAAGTGAGCTTGTGTTGGAGATCATAAGGGACATTGTGTGTTGCAGAGCAATCAAGGTGTTAGATGATGATCAGATTCATACCGTCTGTTGCGCTTTGGTGACCACCAACTCCTTGACAATGACGATTCTTGAAGTTTAAACCTAGGCTTGTATCCTCGGGGCGCCCGAACGACCAAGTCATACGCAACTGACTCGGATTCCGAGGCTCGGAAGTTTTCGGGAAGGATCGTTTCCCCACGATAATCTCTCAACTTGGCCTCCGGGAGTTCCGGACCTTAGATGGTCGCGGATAGTGACAATTTGTGTCCATCTGTACCTCCGATATAGAATAGGGGTGAGAGTAGACGGTTGGGGAATCATGAATAGCAGCTTATAGGCCCTCCTTCTCGGAGACAGATGCTCGTGCTCCAACATAGAAAGTTAGAAAGAAAGTGTGCCAGGAGCATTGGATTGATGTTCAAAATAGGTCTCGCCTCTTCATGAACAGATGGATGCTTTGTAGTTTGACAATTTAATATAATGGGTTCGGAGTCTATCGTATCAATAGAAGCAGTGGCTCCTCTCGTGTTCATCATCGCATTGTTATGTACCCCTCCCGGTATGGGAGGAGGCACCCTCTTCGTACCCGTTCTTCATATCATAGGTATGTTATCTGCTAGGGATGCCGCAGCCACTAGTCAGGTTTTAGTGGCTTCTGCGACTCTTGCGAAAGTAAGCGCTCATGCATTGGGTAGATGGTGATAACAGTGGCTCTCTCCAGGTTCTATCGTCCGTTTATATACAATTGCATGGGAACAGTTCTGTTGAGTCTATTATTAATCTGCCGTATGCAGTATTAATGCTACCTCCTATGGTGGTCGGTGGTTTGCTTGGGGTCTATCTCTACACGTGGCTTCCTGAAATATTCCAATTAGTGCTCTATGTATTCACTGCTATTCTCGCATCATGTATGGGCTTCAAGAAGGGCATAGGCTTGTGGAAATCCGAGACAGAAGGGGCGTCTAGTGCTGGCCAACTAGGCGTGGTGCCACCGCCCTGCGTAACTGAAGATACAGTGCTACCGTCCGTGACATCAAGAGCTCGGTCCATCTCGCTTTCACTGAAATATAAGAAGGCTATTCTCATCACTACTCTGTTGGCTGTGTGGATAGCAGTTATCCTCTCACGCCTGTTATTGGGCTCGTCATCTACGCCAAGTACGTCACATTCTTTTTCATCTGCTCGTCTCTCCAAGTCTTTTCATCGTGTATTGAGGCGCGCATTTTCGCTGCGTAACGGACCGCCAGATGTCACCATGACGACTACTGCGGAGAATTAAGCGCATATGTTGTAGTATATAGCTGACGCGGATTGAATTTGATCTGGTGTATATCGTAGGGAAGTGTCCATCCAACCATCTCCATTACGATAGTCTTCAGATAATATCCCATTTCAGGTATCATTGGCATCCCTTACTGCACCGGTCTCTACTGGGCTCTCTCCGTCATCGTGTGCATAATGCTGATGGCTGTGCCCGGTTTATTTGTCGTAGCTATCAAGTCGGCAGCCATGTTGAAATTGGCTGTGAAGCTCTCAGGAGCTATGCTCTGTAATGCAACAGCCAAGAGCTCTGCACTTGTCCTTGGAAATATCATAGGTATCGGTTTTATAGCAGCCTTGGTTGGCCAGGGTGGTGGGAGTTTGATAACGCCGTTGCTTCTTTACATGGAGCTAAACCCTCAACAAGCTGCAGCGACAGGCTCTGTCGTTATGCTCATCACAAGCTCTAGTAAGTGGAGTGTAGAAATTTCCTTGCGAAGGATGGATGCATGTCAGGTTTGGCGTTGTCTTTTGGCCTCGGGGGCTTCCTGCCCGCTGCCTCTGATATGTGGATCGCAGTTCTGCCGTTTTTCGGGGCCTTACTCGGCGACTTGCTCCTATCTAGATTGCTCTTATGGAGCCGCAGACTGAGTTTCCTCGCTCTCCTTTTGGCCGCTTTAGCCATGACAGGCGCAATGGTGATCTTCACAACGGGGATAGTGAATGTCATCTCGCAGTATAGACGCGGAGAGAGCCCGCTCAGTTTCGGTACTTTATGCTAAGTTACCCTTCATTGACTATTATATACCAAAACAGGGCCTCAGTCTGATGATTGTTTTTATATCACTTTTCGTGAGGTCTATTGCCTGTTGTCTAGTGATATCTTTATCCATCTGCTGATACACCGAACATCAACTTCAAGACATCAGTTCGCTCTGTCTTTTCATTCACTAGCAATGGATACAGCATGTTGCGTTGTACGTCACTAGAAGATCCGGTATATAGATCTGATATGAGAAGATCTGCTATGAATATATACCAGTTGGGTGGAAAGAAACGCATCGCAACTCCCCCGTTCCTTGTATCGACTTGAGGGAGTCATTCATGAATCCACCAAACTGGAGCGGTATTATCAACGATGAAACTCGACAGTGACCGAGCAGGTCTGCTCCACATACAATACGTTTATAGCGATCAGTTTTGAGTAGGATGACCAAATAGTTTTGGTAGTCAGCGATTAGGAAAAGACATGGTATGCATGCATTGGGTTGAGTGATGAGATATACTTGCTCGTCCGTGCATAATGTCCGTTGATTTCCCGTGAGACTTTTCTCCTCTTTGTCAATCTATTCAGACCTGCCTGACAGACATCCAACCGCAAGGTGAACACTATAATGGTGACACTCACCCCCAGGGATCCATGCAGCTTTGTGATTAACGTTCCCTAGAGTTTCGTAACAACGGCGAAATGTTCCTAATGTGATTGTATTCACATTGAAGGATGTGTTCCTAGCCATCCGTGGAAAAATCAAAATGAGTTCCCTCGGGAACATTATAGGCTCCTGGATGATCCCCTGCTCACCCCCTCGATAGAGTCAGTGCTCTCGCAAGGGCGATAATTTGCCAAGATAAGAACGCTCCATGAGCAGAGGACGTTTAACAGTGAGACAGTGTTTAATGCCAAAGCTTTGTCAAAAAACGTGTTAGCAAAGGTGTTATTCTGAGGCACAGAACCTACCCTAAACCTGCTAGTATATGTACGTGCTCATAGTGGAATAAAGCTATTCCATTTCAATTCCTCGCAGTCTACGCCCGAGTATCATCATGTTCATCTGGTCGGAGAAATATTTCTTTCTGCCTTAACAAGGATTGACTCTCTCTTGTGTCGAGAATCTAGTGCATCAGTGCTCCTGCTATCATGATTTTGGCGCAGGCCTCATCTACGGCCGAAGATGAGTTTTGAAACACACATAAGCCATCATTTATCATCTAGGGGAATCATCAAGGCTGGCTGTAGGGAGGTGTATGAATTAGTAATATGGCGGCTCCTCCAATCGAGAACATGGGAGCAGTTGCTCCCCTCATATTCGTCATCGCACTCCTCTGCATGCCCTCGGGCATCGGTGGTGGCGTCTTATTCGTCCCGGTACTTCGACTCATCGGCAAAGTTCCTCTAAAGGAGGCAACCGCCTTGAGCCAGGCATTGATCGCCTCAGCTTCATTAGCTGCGGTAAGGGCGGACCTCCTGGCATCATCGTTAGGCCCATCCTCTCAGATTCTATTCAACTTCTTCGAGCAATACCGTGCGAGGAACGAGTCCAAGGCCCTCATAGTGTGGCCCTTTGTAATCCTCATCATTCCATGCACAGTCATCGGCTCGCTCATCGGCGTCTACATCTTTTCCTGGCTCCCATCACTGTTCATACTGATTTTATATTTCTGTTACGCGTGTCTGGGGAGCTTCATGGCCTGCAAGAAAGGCATCAAACTGTGGAAAGCAGAGACGCGGGCTAAAAGACAGATCCCTGTGGGGGACTCTACTGATTCGAGTAGATCCTCAGAAGTGGCTCAAGAAATCCCACCCCTTCTGGAGATGCCAAACAGGAAGAAGCTCATAGCGTACACAAGTATCGTCGCTTTGATATGGGCAGTGTGCCTCATTTTCCCTCCTCTCAAAGGGAACTCGGCCACGCAGAGTAGTATTCCGATAGACTGCGGCGCTTGGACGGTTGTTCCTATCGCTCAAAGTCCTATAGAACTTTCGAACTAGGGCTACAGGTTGCCTCTTCAGGTGTGGTTGGAATCCCATACTGTGAGGTAGCTTTTTGGGGGCTCGCGGCGCTGCAAGTGGTCATACTCCTTCTCATTCCTACTTGTTATGTGGCCGTAGAACGCTCCCCAGGCGCTGTCAAGATCGGCCTCGTCCTGATGACTAGCACTATCGGTAGGAGTCGAATTTAGTTCTAACAAGCTACTGTCAGGCCTTCTCCTATTCTCAAATTCAAGTATCGCATTCATTCCCCGAGCGCCTAAGTTCGCGAGGTCAGTATCCTTTCCTGTCAGTCATCGGCCTGCTCTCCTCCATCATTGGGACAGCTGGAGCACTTTTCATCATCCGAGTTGTCCTCTCCCTTGGCCTCGACCCCAAGCAGGCTACTGCCACTGCCACAGTTGTCATATTTGCCACGAGCAGCAGTAATTAGGAACCCTCTGATGCGAGCGCAAGCTTCACTAGTTCTCACTCAGGAACGGCTCTATCATTCGCATTGGGTGGTTACTTTCCTCCCGCTTCGAATTTGTGGATCGTCGTCTTACCATTCGCTGGTGCTCTATTGGGCAAGACCATAGTAGCAAAACTAATAGCAAAGACAGGACGCCTCAGTATACTTGTCCTACTGCTCGCAGCTATGGTGGCTATAGGCGGGATCATCACTATTTCTACTGGTATCATTTCTGCAGTAAACGATGCCCGTAACGGCGAAGACGTTGCTCAGTTCGGTAACTTCTGCTGATCGCCGCCCATCTTGTTCCTTCTAATCTTATTTCGTATATCATGTTGTGATCATTGTGGTAATCACATGAATCGCTCCTCGTAATTCCGCCGAGTTGCCCCGTGATCGAGCCTGACGCTTCTCAGTGACGCGCACTGGTTCTCTAGCAGGGATTTTATCGACTCGGCGACTCCGGACTGTATGTGTAGTTAATATGTATTCAGCATTCCCTCTAACATAGGGAGTTGAGATCACTGATTTGTTTGGACAGAGGTCCGTTGCTATAGCCTATCACCCCTCGTCCGTTGTACTGCTCTGCGAAAGAGTTCCTCGTAGTTCTTTAGTAAATTTCGAGGCATTTGTATTTCGTTTGAGTCATGGAAGATTGACACTGTTGCACTGCCTAACCGTTGAAGAATTGGAATGCCAGTACTGACTGCTGGAATTGCAGTAGATCCCATATGCTGAACCGCAATGGAGTTCCATCTGTTTTATACGTGGAACAGTTTGCCGTGTTGCGCTTTCCCGAAAAACATGCTATGTTGTGTCCTAGTAATGTGTCTTCTAGTATTAGCTTCTGTCGCGAGATACGGATCAGATCACAGTTTGCCTACTCTGAAGCTCGCTAAGGTCTATTGCTGCTAGGCTACTTAAGCTGCTAAGGCGACGATGACACGATTCAGTCGTGTCATCGTCGCTCGACCGCTCGCGTCACGCCTCCTGTTTACCCTCACTTTGCAGCTATGGTAGAGCGGCTCTATTAGTGCCCCCTGGATCAATAAACGTGGGAATGGAGAAATCATTGTAAGATAGAATTTTGGATCAGAGGGTTCTGAGCAAGGAGAATTTGTTAAAGTGATACGAGCATGCCGTTGAAAAATAACAGATGTTTCTTCTTCGGTACGATGTTTTTTTCATGGGTTGCTGCTCATACAAGTGCACTTCGAGAGTCCTCCCAACAGTGGCAACATCATGGATTTGGTGACCCCCTCAGGAACACTACACAGTATATGTATGAAAACATTTCTACAGTTGATCGTTGGAAGCTTTCGGCACCGTTGAACGAGGAGGCAGAGTCTCTTCGGTGTCAATGCCAGCCCAGCCAGCTTCATGGAACACCACTTTTCTGGTATGGAGATGTCGTAGCCAAACTTGCTGTCGTCCCTGCAGAGATGCAAAGGCAATCATCATAAGCCGAAACAATACATTCCCTGAAGGGTCTATATGACGCCGGGGCTTCCCCACCCGAAACCACACAGAATTCAGCACGTCCAGCATCAGCGCCGACGAGGGAGGAGCATCTTACCCAGTCCGTTATGGGCTTGAGACACTTCGGTAGAGACTCCAGCGCTGCTCGACGAGCTTTATCTAGATCTTCCGCATTACGTGTAGCTTCAGTATAGTCCAGAATGCTGCGGACTAGACTACCCCCGGCCGGACCGGTCATCTTCGGATCATATCTAGACGTGGCTGGTGGAGGCTACTGGGCATGGGGAACTCACCCTCCTTCCGCGCAGCATATTACTTTACCGTGGTCGAGGCAGGAGGCCACATATGGATACAACCATCCATACCTGATGATAGTGGAACGTCTCGCCATTGTAGGAAGGTCTACTCACCAATCGGGTGACAAGCGACAGTCCATCCCCGGCCCCTGGAACTTGAATTGTGACTGTGAATGGTCGAGCGCATCGAAACCACATAGCAACAACTGAGCCACGACGAAGGTTCAAAAGTCTCCTTGCAGACCTGGACCCTACTAATATATCGGGCTTCCATTGCTCCAGGACCGGGCGAGTGATCTGGGTCACCACATCAGTGTATTCCCTATCACCATCGCCTTCTCGCATTTCGAAATTGAGGTTCATCCCACGGGCACCAGATGCTTGCCGACCTGTTTCCAATCTTCGAGAGATGTTATCGTTTATCACTCACCAAGGTCCGTATGGGCCCCCGTGCCCGGCATGATGATACCACCATCTCGGGATTTACCCCATCGATGGATTGACATGTGCAAGACGTCCGCATCTCGATAGAAAGCAGACTCGTTACCGTTACCATGATGGACCTAACGTGGCAGCCTTCAACAATCGGCCTCCTATCCAGATCGTCATCTTACGTCGACGTCTAGTATCGCAAATTTAATTCTACGGCCCTCGTGGACCGCCGCCGCTTGCGCCACCTTAATGGCGTATGCAACGGCGTTGACGAAACAGAAGCCCAGAGACAACTACGCAAAGGAAGGTCTCGACTATAACGGCGACGGGTATGGATCACCTCGTCACCAGGCTTGATGTTCATGGCAGAACCCATCAAGGGGGCGTTCTCGGACATGTCCGACTGAGCAATGTCGGAATCCACAGCATCATCATCCAGTTCTGAGCTCGCTAGGTTCATGCCGGGAATCACTATCACCGAGAAATAACATATCCTGTGGCCATACCAAAACTTGCCCGATTCATCCACAGAGTTCTCCACTAACGAGGCCACGAATGCTCTCATCTCATCAGCTTCCTGCGGCTTGATGAGCCCAGGAGCCTCCAGACAAGCTGGACAGTACCTCAGGACACCATCATGAACAACTGAGGGAAGCACGTCGACACCAATTGCTTACCAATTTCTAGACATGAACTCCGGCCTCTTTAGGATGGATTTCGGCAGAGGGTCGGGGAGGCAGTATACATGCCAACTCTTACTGCAGCCCTCCCGGTCACAATTGAGCATGTAATCGTTATCAGCTTGCTCTCGACACCCTTCACATCTGGCAACTTATATGTGACTGCCTCTCCCGCAACATCAGCGCCGTACATCCCAGCGATGGACACACCCTCTGCAGTTCTAGCACCCTTGTTCTGTGGCGAGTTCATGAACTTGATGGCGGGCGACTCGACGACGACGTTCAATTCGGGCATGTCCTGGTAGAAGCAGCGGCCCTATAGGAAAAGCTGTGAGAGACGGTCCTTACATCTTCGATGTGGATATCTTCCGATTTCACACGATATGGTACATGATGGCATGCCGGACGAGCCAGGACAAACGCTGTAGGGACACTACCAGAGAGGACCTAACTGAGTAGGGTCTTCAACTGGGGCTAACAGAAGGGCCTCACCGCCACAAGGGCATCCCGCATCATACCACAACGGAGGAGGGCGGCCTTTAGAGTATAGGGATCCATACAGCATTCCCCTGGCCATAATGTGAGTGCTCTTCCGACAAGTCTGGCGCAACGTTTAGAGCACAAATCTACGACCTGGGATGGATGGTGAGGAGAGGGAGATGAGCCTGTCGTCCTACAGGGAGCTCACTGTCGGCTATTTCCTCTAGAGGCTTGTCTTTGAGCTCCACTTGTTGTTGTAGATAATTATCAATAGAAACCAAATCATGGAGGTAGCGTTTAGAGTGTATGTTAGTAACGAGGACCTGTATAGGTGATAACACCTCGACGACGGTGCGTCTTGTCTACATCAGGGATGGTGACAGGACTGGACACACTGTCCGCCCATGCACAGGAGTCCCATAGAGATTCCTTACAGTCTGGCACGATATAACGTTTTCGAGTCTGCAACACTCGTTTGATACTGCGTACCCATCTGAAGTACCGCAAATGTTATTGTTGCTGATCGCACACCCGGGGCGAGCGCTACCTGCCGTGCTTGTCCTGAGCCCCACCATTATGTTTAATGAACAGTGGATTATACAACAACAAGGGTCTATCGATCGGCCCATCACTGACCAAGTCATACACGGACCTGAGCGGAGATGACATCAACTTTGATCAAGAACAGTTCTGTACTTGGCTGGGAGGTCGTCACGGTCCACCCATTGCCCAGCTCTAGGGACACGCTCAGTTGTCGAGAGCTTTCGCAGCACCTACACCACTGAGATAGAGCTCTACAGAGGCGATAGGGGCTACCCCACCTTAGGCCTCGCTATGGGAGGCGACCTCAACCGTCGTTTCCGTGCCGTACTAGAGTGTCCCTCTCCTGATTCTGATGATGAGCTTGATGACGGACTGAGTAACAACGGCACAGTCGTAAATCAGATCGTGTACGACAATGTCGCCACCTCGATGGGTATTCTCCAATTTTCCGATCAGCCAGCCGTCGGTCTTGCAGAGAGATATCCGGAGTTTGACTCCGGATGATGATGCGTCTCACAGCACTGACCGAGCAGTGCTCGCTTTCGCCGTCTTCATATCGGATGAAGAAACCCAGACGAGGGCCATACCTATAATGAGGTATACTGTAATCACCAGCGCGCCCACACTACCATCGGAGGATCTTCCCATACACGGGAGTACCACTAAAGGTCCTTTTAACGTAGCGACCGATAAGAGAACGTGGATCAGATGGGTCTGGCACTGCATCTTTCCAGAACTGGGGTTTCAGGACCCTGTGGGAGGCACGAGTGATGGTATATGGAAAGCAGCAGTGAGTTGGATTACTCGCTGGCAACTTTGTCTTCGTTCTTGAGACCGTCCACAAGCTGTAGATTGCGCTCACGTACAAGTACTCGCTTGTCAGGAGACCCTTGCAGACGTACTATCCACCTGACCAATTGAAGTAGTAGATGAGAGGGGCTCCAATCTATTGTCGGCCCCATGGGGTACTCGACTAGTAGTGTACCTTTCCTTGTCCATATGCCACTTATCCACTATACATTCTACGCCATTGAATCCGCTGTGTTTCACCAGACCAGTGATCCGCGCCTTGCATCCTTAGATAGACCCGACACCTCAGTACTAGCAATAGCGGCGGATCATACCTTGATGGATTTCCAAATCGCCCTCCATCGCCAACTCCGTTTGTGGACCAGCGAAGGGTTCCAAATTCCGAGAGTGCAGTCGAATACGTTGCGGTTCGGCTTCCGGGAGGCTACCTGATTTCGTGAGCTCAATAACGTCAGTGAGCATGGTATTATAGCACCTCGATGAGGATGCAGCTCCTTGAGAGTGAACACAACGAAGCCGTCTTCCTGCACCTACATCCCTACCGTACCATCGCTACATCGCATGGAGGACCTACCTCCTCAACGAGGCCAAGACGACCGTTCAGCCAGGTGTTCCGTGGGTGCTCCAGACTATGGATTTTAGCCTGTGACCCTGCTATAATGTCCCCAGTCATCACGAATTATGACCACCACTACTGTTGCTCTCCCGCTATATAAGACATAATACAACACAACAAATACATTACACTTCACCGCAACGGTTATACCCTTCCAAACAGTGGCGGGTGATGGCGGCTCTCCTTCTTGAGACGAAACCACACATCACAGGCTTTTGGTGGCACCGCAATGGTAACGAAAACACTGCTTAGCTCTGAGCAATGGTGACCTCAACATCTACACCGGGCTCAATGAAGATGGAAGTGATGTCCTTCACAACCTTAGGGGTGGCCTGGAGATCGATGAAACGCTTGTGGATACGCATCTCGAATCTGACATGAAGGTGTGTTGGCGAGTTCATCTTGTACCCAGTAAGATCATTACCTGTCCCACGTGTTAGTACCCTCTCCATTAGGGGACTTACGAGTGGTGATCTTGAGGACCTTAGTGGGCATGCGGACGGGACCAGCAACAGTAAGCTCGTTCTCGTGGGCACCAGCCATCAACTCGGAGCACACTAAATGGCAGTTGCAATAGCAGCACTACGGTGGAGGGCGAACCCTAGCATTACCCTTCTCCAAAGCCTTAACGTTCCTGGAGGTGAGAGTGATACGGATGTGATGGAGGGGCTCCTCGACGGGAACCTCCTCGTAACCTTTCTGGGCGCTCTTGGGAGATGCCATGCTGAGGGAACAACAGTCCGACGAGGCTCAGAAGACGTAGATTCCAACGAGAGACGGTCAACGCCGACAACAACAACACCCCATCTACACACACCGCGAGAGCTGAGAGTGAACAGAGACGCCCTTAAAGACCCGCGTATTACCTCAACTGAGTAGGAAGGGGAGTTGCGTAAAATCAGTTCTCCATGTAGAGAGCCGATCGCGCTGCGCCATTTTGATCGATTTTGGCCTAATTCGCTAATTCAAGCGCTCGCCCTCTCAACAGATCAGAATCATCATGTTGCGCTGTGGTACAATTAAGGTTTCGAGAGGAGCTCTCGCAAGACTCTCCACTGCTTTAGAGGTTAGAGATATCCATCTGCAAGTGGCAAATACAATACCACGGTGTTATTCAACACCACTGACTCTTACTAACACAAAAGCTCGGTGGACTTCCAGCGAGAAAAAAGTAATAGCCGATCACAACAACTAAAGGCTATATGCTGTTCTATGTTCATTACTCATCTACATAGAACATCTTTGGATGTACTCATTCACAATAGAGTATCCATATCGTCAGCAAATCTCGACTCATGTTTGCGGTCAACACTGCGCTTTGTCTTGGCCTTAGCGCCTCTATTGGCAGGCTCCTTCACCTTGTATATACGAACGATCCAATTCTCTGATGTGAAGACCTCGTCAAAGTACTTCGGCTTGACATTGGGAACGCCTGAGAACATCATCAGCATTGATCTCAAGACGGCATCCACTAACTAGTACCTATCTGTTGTTGTCTAACAGAGTCATAACCCCTCGAGACCTCAGCAGCACGATGATAACACAACTTGTACATAACCGAGTTCCTCATTCTAGGAGTTGCTGCTTGATCTACCCGGTACCTACGAAGATGAGGGGAATGCATACAACCACTTAACATGCCTAGCTACCCTTGAGGCCCGATGAAGTCTGACTCTTGGATTAGGTTGGGATAGACCCCGGCACCGATGCGAATCGGCCAAAGGAACTTGTTGATGTCATCACCCGAGTATTGGGAAACTCCACCATAGAGCACCTAGGCTCGAAAATAAGACCAGGCAACAGTTGTTATCGTCGTACCAAGACATAATCCACATCAAGACGTCTGAGGATGGGCACGGCGTTCTCCTCAGTCGAGGCCAATACCAGGCCAACAGTGGCGATATGCGTGTTGTTCCATGTATTGTTGTCAACCAATACCTGCAAGGGTCGACCCTACTATTGCAGATCCACAACGTTAAGACCTACTGTACGATTGCCCATAACGGTAATCTGATATCCATAATCCCACCAACTAAGGATCTTGCTGTCCTGTGGGGTATTCATGCGTAACCAATAGTAAGCCTCTCTGAAGTCATCCTGGATCAAACGACTACCATCACGTAGTTGATCTGATACATTAGCACTGTAGAGCATGGACCAACACCTGTAGACTCACATGACATAACAATGCTTGGAGAGCTGTAGGCCATGGAGGAGGTGAACACACAGTGCTTGATGTAGTTGGTACATTGATAACCGAGGACCCCCAAAATCGCCAGAGCTAAGAACCGGGGCATCTGAGATGGGATAAAAACATTACGGCAGTCGGTGACCTTCCTCACATAGGGTAGCTTGCTTCCTTTCTTAGCCTTCGGACCATCGACATGATCATTGAATGCACGTAGGTACCTGTAAGATGAAGTTCAGATGAAGCAGGGATCGGTCACGTAGTACGGCATCACTGAGGAGGCCACGACCGAGGCGCCAACACCAGCGAGGCATGATGCTGCTGGGGCTAGAACCTGGGGAACAGCGAATGGGCTAGGAAGTATCAGAAGGATGGTATTAGTAACTCACCAGTAGGAGACGGATCATGACACCCGAGAAGTAGACTGCTAGGATGCCGTATACACCCAGGAAGAGGGAACCATCAGACAAACGTCTCATGCAGTAGTACCTTGCAACAAAGAACTATAATAACCAGACACTATAGTTGGTGTTGTTGCCGTACATGCCAATGGGGGCCAAGAATGGCAAATAATGAAGATCCATAATATAGTTTGACCAGGACGTTGGTTGATGTTCCGATACTGAGGCTATAATAGGAATATACCTACACCCAAACTACTCCCCATGTTGTGATGGTAGCAGTAACCGTTTACTTCGACGCATATGTGGGATCCAACAGAGTCATACTCCTACCAGACCAGGCAGTCTCTGAGGGTATACACGTACAATTCAAGTAGTAGAGAACAAATGACTTACTCCCAGTCAAGGTTAGGTAAATGAAGAGCCCCAAAAAGCCAAAAGCCGTAGCTGCCACCATCAGCTTGCCCATCACCTAACAGCACGATAAAGGTGGTCTATATGGCAGACACCAAGAGGAGCTGAGACTACAGCAAAGGCTCCCTCTGGCAGTATATTCCTGAGATATCCTACTAGCATGTACCTGAGTACCAGTACGGCCTAGGGGAAGGCAGTAGCAAGGGGGACAGTACACTGAGCTGATGAGGAACATGCCGTGGGAGGCCATGTGCTCGCTGGAAGTGACAGCTTGGAAGTTCACGAAGGGAATGTTCAGACAAAACATCGTGCCAATTATATAAAACACGGTGTACCTGATCGTGCCAATACGACTTCATAACGGCAACCATGAAGACGCAGTTTTAACACTCCTATTGCCAACACATGGAAATCGCGAAATTGCCGATTGCACTAGAGTTGACTATTATCTTTCCCATCCTTACGCGACATAATGCCTCTTGTTGAATTTGCCGAGGACCAAGAGTGCGAAGATGTAAATGGATACAGTGTTGGTGATAAACACATACCCTCCCCAAGAGGCTACCATATAAAAGTACCTGCGGCAAGTAGCATATAGCAAACTCATGATCATCCCAGCTTACGCAACTGCCGCGAACATCGACCACAGCATGCTCCCAGTATTGACAGCTTTCACAAAAACCTGATGGAATGGCCAAGTCCCCACTACCACACCAAGGAGAGCTCACGTAGAATGTGTTAGTCAGAGCAAAGATAGCCACCGCCTCGTTATCGTACGATCCCGCCACGGAACGGGACAGATACGACGGACAGATACCCAGGAACAGGGCGCTGAATAGTCCTGCCTCTGGACGTCCTGGAAGGGGCCGCACTGCTGACAAACAGCATCGACGGCCCTGGGTAGCCTACCAGTGACCTCCTTGGTTAACAGGTAGGCAGCGATAGCCGTGAATGCCGAGAAAACAGGAGCCATGAACACGCACACGTTACGTACGTTCACGCATATACCGAAAAAGTTGAGAACCTGGCAAGTGGAACGCGTAAATTTCTATGGGCATGTCGACAGCCTCACCCCGTGAAACACCGCAGATGTGGTCATCAGGCCCGGGTATAGTGTCTGACCAATCACACGGCCCAGCGGGTACCTTTATGGAAAATGGCAACGGCAGGGGTGGCAGTGGACAGCAGCCTCACCAGCTGCCGTTATCGAACCAATTCCAAAACTCATAAAACCCTTCACGGCTAAGGTACTCAGTAGTACGGTAATTGAAGTAAGGATCGAACTCGTGAATGACGGATTCGTAACTACGAATGAATACACCGAGCGAGTCTTCTCGGACACACTCACCGGATAACAGCAAATAGACGGATGAAGAAGCAGACCGTACAGATGAGTGCCAGAATCTGAGCAAGTCAAACTCGACACCGAGCGGCCCACTGACACCTACCGCTTTCTCCATCACTGGTGACCATCTACGACCAGTCTTCTGCACCGACCTAGTAACCTCATTCTTGAGCACTGCATCGAGGATCACATCGACCTCACTGGACGAGGTCCGCTCTGCTGAAGTGCACATTGCCTAAAGCCACTGAACGACACTTCCTCATAGGTAGTATCAACAAAAAACCCCAATGGACAAAACGAAAGTAATGCTCTCTAGCGCCTGGCCGGATGCTCGATAGGAACACCGAAGAGATGATAGTATGATATAGGTCGTTGCAGAACTTCTATTATATGAGCTCACTGCCGTGATGAAACCAGTCAGCGGTAGTCCATTTGGAGCTGGAGCAAGTCGCGCTTCAAGTGCTTCTCACCGTCCACATCAGAGCCCCACGATCTCACGACATATATTCTGCCATACCACACCTCGTCCACTTCAATGGACAACACCCCTCGCCAGATTCCCAGATCGCATGAGCATAGTACCTCTCCAGTGCAGAGATCTGCTACGGATATAGTACGGCCATAGTTACCTCCCAAACAAGCAAGGTGTCCTTCAGAAAACAACCGACATTCCATTACACATTTCACGGGTAGCATGCGAGCCCTTCCTTGGCCCCTACCAGGCGTCAGGGTCCGCACACAGACACCATCATCCTGATACAAACAACTATATACTACTCTGAGCCGACGGCCAGATTTCGGGGACTGGTAGACGTCGAAAGACCACACTCGCCAACGAGTCTGCAATATCTCGTCACATTCGCCCGTATAACTGTTGATTCTGAAGATAGTATCACCTACACCTCCCGAGGCAGATCCCTCGTCAATAGCAAATAGAAACCCCTGGGAATACCGTAAGCACCCCCAACGCCGTTTCCGAGTCGAAAAGCACGCTTGCGATGACCTTCCGTTCAACGACGACGACAAAGTCACTGGAACAATACCAGAATCGCCCAGTCCATTAGTCCAATAAATAGCCTCTGCGGAGTTGAAGAAAGCAATTCCTTTGCCGTCCGTGCAGACGCCAATAGAAGTTGTCAATGTCTGACTCGTGACCGGTCCAAAATACCCAAAATCGCATAGGACTCTCGAGAGCTGTAAATTCGTAGAGTTAACCGTCACCACACTGCTATTACAGCGTCCGACCAACGACATCTTGCCCTCGCCTTTGAGATGAAGCAAACCTCCAAAGGCCCAAACGCCATACGCGTCCGAAGCGTACGTCTTCAGTCGAAGACCCATGGGAAGCCGAGGCTTACTCAGGTACGTCCATATGGAGTTGAGAAGCTCAGCAGGGATCTCATTGATATCACGGCATGTGTCTGCTAAAAGGGCCAATTCCAACAGCTTGTAATGCCGGCAGCGCACTATCGGCGTCCCAGAGGAGCAATGCCGGTGTGCTTCCAGTTCGTAGTAAGGAACAACAAAACTAGAATGCTAATACATGCACCCATTCCCAATTCATTAAATGTCAACCTCACTATCACTCAATGCTGTAGTTAATAGAGCTCCACAGGAGGGATATCACGGAGAGGCAACACTACTACTAGTCACAATGAGGAGAAGCCAATCAATTGACTGCTATACAAGCAGTAGTCTACGAGACAGTTCAACGTTTCCTCTATCAATACTGTTATGCCGCGTACCACATTATGGTAGCTCACTGACGGAATACCGGTGTATGCTCGAAGCGAGCAAAAGCTTGCGGTTCATATTCCAGAATTGTAATATTATCAGATCTTGAAAAAACTTCTCTCACATTCCTATAGGATTGTCATCACTCGCCAATACCTCTTCAGGGCTAGCAGCAGTCTTCCCTATGCTATACTCGAGCCCAGCGGCTTGATTACCCGAATACACAAGCCAGGGAAATTGCCAGCGGTCTGGCATGCCCCAGTGGGCAACAGGCTTTCCGATATACTTGCTCCATTGGAAGGGGTCAGTCCCTTGACCAAAGGCAGGAGCGCTGACCATGAGGACCCTATCCTCTAAGAGTAGAGAGGAACTAGTGACCTTGCAGTCAATACATCCATATGCCTTCACTGGACCACATGCTTGGTAGTCACTATCATTCCGAGGCTCATATGGTATATCATACCTGACGAGCTGGTCATGCACAGATTACCCAAGTCCCCCTCACTAGCCACCTACCTGCCAGCGATAGCGTTCTTGGGACAGTTCTCAGAGAGAGGGTCGGTCTTCCAGTAATTAGAGGTCATAATCCTCATCATACTATCAGTATCATTAACCATCCCTTGCCATTCTCGGAATAGTCTAGCCCTAGGACAATCGTTGTACTTGTACCATTGGCCATGTTTTGCTGCCGCTCGCGTGTAACCACCAGCCTTGAGTGAAGTCTAAGTACTCAAAGAAGTGCCTCTATTATTACATCCTGTATGTCCTTGAAGTAGGGCCTATTGTAACTAGCCCAATACCCCTTATTTTCGAGCTTAGCTGTCATGTCCTTGGCCACGATAAGACCAGGCATTTGCTCGATGAGCCAGAAGGTACCACTTGCCATCGGCCCCACTCTACCCTTGTGGTTCCATCGACGGAATGGCTTGAAATCCACCACCATCCATTGGTTATTATACGTACCACTATTGTGACGCGAGAATGTACTGTACCTGAGGAGGACGATGATAGTACCACACCCTCCCGACATTGTTCACCCGCCTACCAATCTCGACCACCGGTAGCCATGAGGGTAGCAACAACACTCCGAATGACAGTAGTCACACTCAATGGTCGGACTTTATCTACTAGGAGCTTCACGGACATCGACTCAGTTGTCGTCTCTGTTATAGCCAGCTGAGTGTCATGGGTCTGAGCACGAACGAGTAGCGGGAAGGGATAGTAGAGACTCCTATTACAATAACCCAGTCGTCCGTTGAACTGATGTACCCCGGGTAGCTGCTCATAGAGAGCTGTTGACTTCTGATAGAGGAATGCTGTATGTGAGGGAAGGAGAATGACTTGTAGACCCGTAGCATCTCCGTATAGGTAGTCCACGTGTTGTGTGATACCTACCACTACTATCACCACTAATCCATGCATGGTTAACCTGTTTGCATTACGATAAGATCGTCGTGCGTTAGTTTAATTAATGCACTGCATTTAGTCTCCTCAGCCATAGGGTGTCTCGAGATCCTCAGCGGGTCCTGCTCGGGTACCTCTGTGGTAGTCACAGCGGACTCGATCTCCCCTATCTCCGAGTTGGAATTGAGCTCATAGAGCGATAAAAAAGTAACCGGCATATAGGCCCATGACCTGTCATATCAGTGGCCGTCTTCCCTTGCAGAGTCTTGATTACTCATAGCCAGGTTCCTTGTCTCGTATAGCATGCTCCTGTCGAAGCACTAGACCTTCCATCATGCCATCCAACCTAGCCAACTGCATCCATACATTAAACCAGAAGGGATCATCTGATTGCTTCTCAGAGGCCTGAGAAAGCTGCAGTTAACAACACCAGTTACCACCAATGGACGGTGCCTCACCTGCTCTCGCATGAATATGTACTGCGAATTCAAAAAAGTGTAAACCCTGGGATCCCTCCGTGGCTTGGACCACATCAAATTGTACATATGCTGTATCACCCGTCGAGAAGTGAGATACCTAAGTTTTCCCTTCACCCACCTAAGCTCTACGTTATCACCAACCCTTCAGCGAGGCCCATGGCATAGAAGTAATCCCGATCCGTTGCTCCTTGATGATAGCTAGTATCAATGAGTAGACGTCCAGTTCCTGTCGTTTCCTAAAGGTCTACACTGTGGAATAGGAGAAGACCTCGAGCCTGTTTACTTGCGTGTCCATCCAAGTGGCATTGACCAACCCATCAGACTGAGGTGGTCCATTGGGCTCTGCCAGACCCCACCGTGTAACCACGAATAGGTCGGATTCATGATGATCCCCCGTTCCTGGCCGATGGTTGGTCCTCAACGAGACCACGGCTATAGAGGAGTCCTCGACGGGAACAATCGTCGTTCCACTTGGTGGTAAGAGAAGAAGTAGTGGCGCCAGTGAATGACAGAGTCGCATTAGTGAGCCGATGTTGTAACACGAATTGCTCAAGGAGTGGTAGTACTTAAACGTAAAGCCAAAGCTATAGTACTGCGTGATACGATGCAATATAGATCATTTCTAGGACGCTAGTCCATGTGACGTACAAGTCTACCCACAAAGCATATGACCTTACGTAATTTACAATGTTCACTCATTCATCGGCGGGCGCGCGCGTTATTTCGTGGCGCAAATCTTGCAACGTCGAAACTGGGGTTGTATAGTATACAGGCAAGCAATAGGAGTATACAGTGGATACTCCTATTGCTTACCTACCTACAAATGACCTTTCAGTACTGTTCCTTGTAGAAGTCACTATTGATAGTTTCTACGAAAGTGTTGATGATGTTCATCGCACTGGTCGTTGAATCCCATGGTTTACCCTAGCAGGACTCAGACAAGTCTATGGAGAATACTATGTTGGACCAGGCAGGGCCCTTGTCTCCCGTTAGTCTAGTTCATCGCTGTCTCCTCAATGAAGCGTTCTTCGGACCCTGTCAGTACCGAGCTGATCTCACCGGAGAAGAAAGCACGAGAAGAAGCAGCTGTTGACAGCAATGCAGTACCTGGTAGTACGTCCAAGGGCGACTCAGGAACCTTTGAACCACTCTGTCGCGGTACAAAGGCTCGCTGATTGTGTTGATGATGGGATTGTTGACGAGGGTTAGCTCCACTACTGTTAGATCCCATCGGCGCCTTATTTGTGGAAGATGGAGAAGGTGCGGTAGAGACGGATGCCGACGAAGGCTCCTCTCAATGCCAGAGGGATCCAGCAGCGCCTTCACAACCGTCCCCTCCCGATGACCACACGGTGACAGCACACGAAGAGATTTCGGCGTGTCACTTCTTCGCACGAGGTCAGAAACGATGTTAAGTTGTCGGACTAAGGCAACTCCGTTGTTGTTAGGTATGTGCCGTAACGGCACCTCCTGCCCGTTCCGACATGATCCTAAGAGCATTATATGTACGTACTACCTTCACGGTAATTGCCGTAATGGAATCTCATGCCGCTTCTCCCACGAGTTGCCCGACACACAGCAGCCTGCCGTTGAAGAGGGCGTCGATGGACCGCCACCTGATGTCTGCAAGTGGGTCGTTGAGGTTTCATGGCGCGGGGTACTATAGATGTTCCCTCAGGTTCTTCTGGCACGGTAGTTGCCGGGCAGGAAGTAGCTGTCGATGGCGGCATGTGAAGGCTCCTTCTCGGCTATCGGCGGCACCTCCTCCCAATCTGCCAGCGAAATCGAATCCATTGGTCTCCGAGCGAGCCAAGGCTTTGCTGGAACGGCACTCGATCTCTCGGATAGCACAAGAGAGTGGGGCCTCTGAGATAGTGGTGAAGGCTCGTGCTCCTGCTACTAAGTCCCAACGATAACGTTATTGTGGATATCATTGAATGTTTCGACATTGTACTATGGCATTGATCGAGACTTTGTGTTGGGGGGAGAGTTCCTCTACGAACTCTGGTCGTCTAGGAGCCCATGGAGCACTGTAAGTCGATACGGTAGGCATGTAGTTATTTTCCATGGGCAATCACTTCTGCAGCAAAAATAAGGCCGCCGATTCAGAGGTTGGTACCCCTCTTCCAGCCGACGGCAGCCAACATGTACTACAGCCTCCTGGTTTGGCGACTCATCCCATTGCAGGTAGGCGTATTGTCGACGTTCTCCGATACAGTAGTGGCAACTGCTGGGACTTCGTTGCCGCCAGCACCGGTGACCATTGACGTTGGTAGTCCGATAAGTGAACGCGACTCTTCTCCTTCTGGGAAGGGATTGGCTGATGATTATGACGATGAAGAGGTAGTTCGTCTTGGTATGGTATGAAGGTAGTGAATTTTAGGCAGAAGAACAGAAAATTACGGAGCAGAAATCGGCTGGTCGTCGACCTGGAGTATCGGCGGAGGCCTATACGGTCGAACGGATGGACACCTACCAGGCTCCTGTGTATCCCAAGACACCCGAGGAGATCAGTACTATCAAGAGCATGTTGTCCTCGGACCAGGGTGACAGCCGAAAGGTAAGGTTGATTGGAGATTGTTGGTTGGGACGAGACGTATGGTAGATCCTATTTGGTCACATGCGCGACTCTGATTTGGAGAAGATTGCACTGGCAATGCGTAGGAAGGACGTTAATCAAGGAGAGAGCATTATCCGACAGGTTGGTGGGAAACAGGTGTCGGCGCGGTCCATAGCTGTTTAGGGCGATTTTGGTGATGCCTTCTATATAGTGGAACGAGGCACATTTGATATCTTCGTTAAGCGAGGCAATAAGGAGCCTTTGAAGGTGGTCTTTGTCTACTGTTCAGCATCTTTTTAGTCAGTTTTCCCCCTAGGTAATGGAGTGCGGGCCAGGGGCTTCCTTTGGTGAACTAGCGCTGATGTATAACGCGCCACGGGCAGCTACTGTGACTGCGACGTCTGATGCCAAGCTGTGGTAAGGGAGGAGTCTTCTAGAGGGAGGGGCTCACTCGTGTTGTCCGTAGGAGTCTCGATCGTGAGTGCTTCCAGCTGATGGTCGTGACCAGTGAGAATACGAAGAAGAAGAAATATGAGTCCTTCTTGGAGAAGGTCCCTATCTTGGCCGACTTGAACAAGTATTACAACATATGGTTCTCGGAGTCGTGTCACACTGTGGTTCTCTGTAGGTATGAGCTAGCACAGTTATCGGATATGCTCACCTCCGAAGTCTTCAGCAGTGGGGAGGTCATCGTTAAACAAGGAGATGTCTCAGGAGACAAGTAAGTCGACGTGATGCTGTCGGGTGATGGAGTGAGGGGTAATAGGTTTTATATTTTGGAGAGTGGCGAGTGCATTGCGTCTATATCGGGACAGGAAGGTGAAGTGGAGGTGAGCACTGGCTGATTCTCGATGGTTGTGGTATCTTATGCCAGGTCAAGAGGTATACCAAACCTGGGGACTACTTTGGGGAAATAGCTCTACTCAAGCATGGTGAACCCCGCAAGGCAACTGTCAAGGCGGCTGATGATAAGAAGGGCTGTCGGGTATGGGAAGGCCGAGATGATAGGTGGAGTATTCTTGGGTCGCTAGGTACTCTCGGTTGGTCGAGAAGAGTTCAACCGTGTTTTGGGCCCTATCACGGACGTGCTGAGGAAGAATGCGAGCAAGTACCCGTCTTACAAGGACTTCCTCACTATCACAGATGATGGTTGTCCTTCTAACGATCCGGTTGATCGCAGAAACTGACCTGCGCATATCATTGATTTATTGAAGTTTTCCGGTCTGATCTGTTCCGTAGCTCTAACGTCAGGACGCCTTCTTAATATCAATTGTTCATATCATCACAACGACCTCGAGGCTCAACACTATTCATTAGAGACAGCATATACATCTAATACTAGTGATAGAGTCATAGTGTACTGGGGTCTCGACGGCTGGCCCCACGTTATACTTGTTCGGACCCAGCGTCCTTGTCTTTACAATGTTGTCATCAGTGCTTAATTCACCACCACAGCTGGGTTGTGTTGGGAGAGACCTCCAATGATTTTTTCATTGGCATCAACGTCGTAGTCTCACCTCTTGAGTATCATGGCTCGTTCTCGCTCTCGTACTCCCGGTAGCAGTGGTAGATCGGCATCTAGGTCCTCGTCGTCTAGGTCGAGGTGAGATGCCCATCGGTTCGTCCTTGTTAATGCTGGTCTGGTTTAGGTCTAGTTCAGTATTGTCTGCGGCCTCGGAGCCTGAAGCTGAGGGGCTCTCTGTTATCAAGGTTAGGTCTGAGGAAGCGGCGTTGGTGTTGGGTAGAGGAGGGAGTACTAAACGCAAACTGGAGAATGCTGCTGACTGCGACATTGAGCTTGTGAACACAGGTAGGCTATAGTGCTCTTGCTTCGCTCCGCCTTTTTTTCATCGTATTTGTGGCCTGCTGCATCGATATGTTTCTCAGAAAATGGTGATTCCAATGTGGAACTTCGTGGTCCGGCTCGCAATAGAGAGCTTGGTCGTGACTATATCTGTTTCCTACTTCTTAATAAGAAGAATGAACCTCTCGAGTTGGATCCTGAGGATCGTGAGGACTGCAGCTGGATCGATGTAGGGCACGATGGCTTTAGCCATCGCTCTGTTGAAGCCACAATCAGGTGCCTCAAGACACCATAGGGTATGTCACGGGTCGAGAGAGGTCGACTCTCCATGCCTTAGAGGAGGAGACTGAGACTCTTATGTTCTTCCAAGGTAGTAATAGTAGTAGGGAGTGGTGGACTGGTGTTATTCGCTAGATAAGGATGTTGGAGGATCGGGACCTCGAGTGAGAGGCCAACAGGATGAAATTGAGAAACTCATTATTCTTGGACCTACTCGTGGGAGGCGTATTGCTCAGTTGAAGGTGAGTGGCAGTGATCATTTTTGGATATGCACACATCGTTTACGTTGAGTTTGATGTGATTTTTTTTATAGTTGATGTCGGCTATTGAGTCGAAGTCCCCGGGCTTCTTTCTCGATCATCGTGATAGATGGAATCTGGATGATACTCATGAAGGCAAGCTTGGCCTGACGACGGTGAAGATGTAGAGTGAACGACGCCCCTGTTCCGGTGTCATCAGCTTTGTCCTATGTAGGACCGAGGCTCAATTCACCTATGCTTTGGGGAGGCGCGGCGCCACACGGAAGAAGCTTGAGAGAGCTAGTGGAGCCATAATTGAGTAGGTTGGGGTATAGACACGTTGATAGGGGAGAAATCAAGGCAATGAGAGTTGTTTCTCCTTTGGGTGTTATCGCGCGCGCCATCCTGATCGATTAGCCTGTCAGTGGAGTCTGAGTCGTTCGTGATGTAAAACACGCAATGAGAATTGAAGAGAAAGAATTAAATCGAGAGCTGGCGATGCGGAGGGTGGCCGAAGCCGACGGGAGCTCTGGGAGCTGAGATTGGAGGAGATGCCCTCTCGTGAAAAGAACCTGATCAAACCGAAAAGCTGAACCGTCGAAGTCTATCGCCTCTGCGTCATCCTCGTGGTCCTGAAGAAGTGTCAAGCATGGATAGTCGGACGAATGAGGAGGGGCTAATGAAATGAACATCGATGCTTGTCCTGATCGAAAATAGGGAAAGATGCTTTCACAGGAGGTGCTACTGTAAAATTCATCTTTTTCTGGCGGAGCGACGCGGGAGAATTTGTTGCTCACGAATGGTGATTACTGTGTGATAGCGTTCAGGCGTAGTCATCAGGTATATCGGTTACACGGCTTTCATATCCGGTACCAAGGCAGAGAGGCGTCGTGGCAGGGATTACCTCAACTTTTTATTGGATCAGAGAGAAGGAGAGGTACAGTGTCGCAAGCTAGAAAGTGGTTTTTGGATCATCATCATCATCATGTCAACTTTGGAAATATAAACCTTCGGCCCACATCGATTCGTGACATGCTCTACGAACACTCTGGGGAAATATTCACTCCCTGTTCAGGTGAATGTGAAGTTGGACGGTCGTGAGGATGTCACTACAGTCGAGACCCCTGAGGAGTATATCGGCTTTATCACTGGGCATAAGGGCAGCGAGCTTCGATCTATCGAGGAGCGTACTGGAACCTTCTGCTTTGTGGATGGCTGTGACCAGAGCTTTGTACGGGATGATGGCCCGTGGTGGGGTAAGGGGAAGGGTGGCTGGGGTAAAGGAAAGGGGAAAGGCTATTCGAGCTGGCGCGATGATAGAGATAGGGCCCGTCGGCGTCCGAGGGATGGGCCACCACCAAGACTATTGATATTCTGTTACGATGCGAGGAGGAGGGATGATGCCGAGGAGATGGTGAGGGATAGAATCCATAGGAAGGTCGAACAGGATAAGGAAAGAGGTAGTGGTACTATGAGTGCTGCGGTCTTATGGTGTAGTTCTTGGTATTAGGTAAAGGTGGTCTACATCGGCCTTTCCTGAATCGCCATAGCAACCCCGAGATTGAGACGAAGCGTCGCGAGCGTCTGGGTTTGCCATCGATCGAAGAAGAGGATGCGATGTTGGCCAAACAGAAGGCTGAGCAGGAGGCTAAAGAACGCGAAAGAAAGGAAGCTAGAGCGGACCGTGAGGCGGCGGCAGCCGAGGCGGCGGCCCGCAGATCTAGAAGCGGATCTAGACGTCGATCTCGCTCGCCCGATGATGATAGATCTCCAAGGGAACGCAAGAGGAGGCGTTCTAGGTCAGGAAGCGGTAGGCGTTCTAGGTCGAGGAGTGGCAGGCGATCGGTATCCCGCAGTGGAGGGAGGAGTGACAGGTCTCTGTCACGTCGTAGATCCCCTAGGGGAAGGCGCAGTCCGATGTCGGTGGATAGGGAGGGCCCGAAGGATAGGTCACCCAGGAGTCAAGATGCAGCTATCAAGAATGGGAAGGCACCTCCCTCTCCTGGTCCTGATGGAGATGACGTCGAGCCAATGTCCCCGCCAAAAAAGGCTCTAGAGAGATCAGACAGCCCTGTTGGGGAAGGCCGTAGTTCCGGTCGCCGTAGGAGTGCGTCTAGGAGTGGTGACAGAAGGCGTAGTCGCTCGAGATCCGAGTCCGAGCGCAGGTCTAGTAGGAGGAGAGGCTCGAGCCCTAAGGACCGTCGTGGGAGGTAATACTGGTCTTCATGGTTATATCGTGAGGGAGAGTACCTCACTGTGGATTCACTCTCAGGGACGACCGTTCGCGCAGCCGTGAAGGCCGCTATCGTCGTCCTCGTTCTTCATCTCGTGAGCGGTCTCGTCGTTCGAGGAGGGATAGGAGCGATTCGAGAGGAGACCGCGGCAGCAGATAATGAGCTGTTCGAAGCGATGGCATGTGAACGAAACTCTGCTCTATATGCTGTCTGTTTTTGATCTATCCCTTATTAACGTTATGATAGAAGCCAGTAGGATGCCTTCTGAAGAAGAGCACATAGGCGAAGGTGGTCGTTTGAGTAGCATCATTTGAGAAGTATCTTTATGAGTATCGACGCCAACAGTATGTTAATCACTTTCGGTCTGCTTTGTGTTTCGAGTCAATGCTATCAATATCGAACCCGTGGTAGAGGTACTAGTTGCAGGTAGTTCACCTGTCCAGTATGGGGCACTCTACAGCACCCAAAATAGGATCCCATGATGATGTAAGGTTCTGGAAGCTCTACCGTGGTTAGCGCATGTATGCCTGGTTTTAGCATCCGGGCGGAGAGTCCGAATCGACGGAATATCTCCGGCAGCTGTTTTCTGAGAGGATTGTTTTGCTCGATGGCGGTATGGGCACAAGGTAGATGTCCATGATTGTGGGCGTTGTAGTAGGCTGCGTCTTTAGGATACAAGCGGATCGGCTGCAGGAGGAGGATTTCCGTGGTGAGATATTGAAGGATCACCCCAAGGAGCTGAAGGGCGACAACGATCTTCTCTGTTTGACGCGGCCGGATCTCGTAGTCAAGATCCATAAAGAGTAGTAGTTGGAAACTTAGGGGAAGGTGATGGTTTTGAGTCTTTAAGGTATCTTCATGCGGGTGCGGATCTGATAGAAACGAATACCTTCAACGGAACTACCATATCCCAGGCGGAGTACCAATGCGAGAGCCTGGTTCGGGATCTCAATTTCCAGGCAGCCATGTTGGCCAAGCAGGCGTGTCGGGAAGTGAGCGGCAGGAGATGGGTAGCGGTAGAGCTGAGTGATGATAGGTGGAGGCCGAGACGGGTCGACGACGACTAGTGGCGGGAGCGATCGGGCCTACTAGCAGGACTCTGAGTGTGTCACCAAGTGTGGAGGATTCCAGTTATAGGAATGTGACTTGGAATGAACTTGTGAAGGCTTATTACGAACAGGTAGTGGTAGTAGGCTACAGGAGATGGGGATAGAGCCGAGCGGTTAGCCGTTCAGGTTGATGCGTTGGTAGCAGGCGGGTCTGATGTTCTGCTGGTAGAGACCATATTCGATACACTCAACGCGAAGGCAGCACTGTTCGCTATTGATTGCTACTACGAGGACCATCCTCGAGAGTCGCGCCTCCCTACCATTATATCGGCGACTATTGTGGACCAAGTAGGGACGCCATGGCAACGATGGGTTCAGCTTACTGTGCTCTCAGAGTGGACGTACTTTGTCCGGGCAGACTATTGACGCCTTCTTAGTTTCTGTCATGGTAGTAGGATGGTTTGCTCTCTCTTCTAGGGTCACTCTTTCCTATTCAGCATGCTCGACCACTCTGCGTTGGCATCAACTGTGCCTTGGGAGCAGCTCAGATGCGGCCTTTTTTCGAGACCCTGGCCAAGCTGGCTCCAGTATACGTTCATGTGTAATAAGGATTGCGCTCCAGCTTGATAGTTAGTACTTGCAGATACCCTAATGCGGGCCTACCAAATGCCATGGGTGGTTATGACGAAACACCTGAGTCATTCGGAGAGTCCTTGGTCCTCTACGCGCAAGATCATCTCATTAATATGGTTGGCGGCTGCTGCGGTACCTTCCCGGCCCACATTCAGGCCGTTCATGAGCGTCTCAAAGTAGAGCGGGCGAAGTGTCCGGTCTCTAGTCACAAGAGGTGATTTCAGAGTTTTCCTCCGAGGCCGCTGCATGTCCGGCGCGACCCTGTGATGAGGCTCTCTGGGCTGGAGCCGCTGTACCTCACGCCTGAGTTGGGATTTGTCAACGTAGGGGAGAGATGCAATTTGATGGGGAGTCTGCGGTTCAAGAAGATGGTCGAGCAAAGTCGATGGGATGATGCCTTGGAAGTTGCCAAGGAACAGGTTAGCTCTCGTTGCCAGCTCCTTTACAATGATTTCGGGTGCCATCAGGTCGAGAATGGCGCCCAGGTCTTGGACTTCAATTTTGATGCGGACCTCATCGATGGGCAGCTGGCCATGGGCAGGTTCATGAGGTCATGTGTTACTGAGCCCGCGATAGCACGTGTTCCGTTCATGATTGATAGCTCGAAGTTCAAGGTAATTGGGATGAGGAAATGGTGGAGGTGTGGTATGATCAGAATTATCGGCTATAATGATGGTTGTGTGAGGCTTTTTTGAGGAGTTTGGTGGGACCTGATGCTCAGTGGCCGTCGAACTCTCACTCTGCGTTCTAGACAAAAATTACAGCCAAATATCCCGTTTTTGCAGCTCTCTGTTATTCCTCCTTGGCCAGGTGATCGAGGAGGGTCTTCAAGCAGTCCAAGGGAGATGTATAGTCAACTCGCTTTCCCTCAAGGTCGGCGAGGAAGACTTCATCTACCATGCCAGGCTGGTGAGACTTTTCTGCCTCTGGTCTTCAGCGTACTTCTTGTAAGGTACGGAAGTATGGTGCAGCTCTCGTGTGCATGGCCTTCGATGAGGAAGGACAGGCAGCGACTTTCGACGACAAGGTAGTTTTGAAGTCAGCTTGCGACTTGAAACTTCAGCTATGCTGCCTGTACTTGCAATCCCAGGCAGTTTCCGGTCGGAGTGGTATCGTCTTTGAATCTCCAGATTCGTATATGTGAGCGGACATACAAGATCCTGACTACCAAGTGCGGGTATGAAGGCCACGATATAATTTTCGACTGCAACATTCTGACCATTGCCACTGGTGAGGTTTTACCATCCACGATAGTTTCCTCTAGGAGTTGTTCTTAGGGATGGAAGAGCATAACAATTACGGCAAGGATTTCATCGATGCTGTGGAGATAGTACGGCAGAAATGCCCGGGGTGCTATACTAGCGGCGGTACTCTTTATGGGCGCCGTCGTCCCAGGTGGAGTCGTGGCCGTAGGTTTGTCGAATCTATCATTCTCATTCCGAGGCCTCAACGAGCTCCGCGAAGCCATGCATTCCGTGTTCTTGTATCATGCTATCCCGAAGGGCCTAAGCATGGCTATAGTAGGTTAGGCGTCTCCAAATACCGGTACATGCGG
Source organism: Perkinsus marinus ATCC 50983 (assembly GCF_000006405.1). Classification (NCBI taxonomy): domain Eukaryota; phylum Perkinsozoa; order Perkinsida; family Perkinsidae; genus Perkinsus; species Perkinsus marinus. The sequence continues at coordinate 44,751 of NW_003199895.1, forward strand.
GCATCAGGTAAATGCAGGGGCTCTGCCGATTTACACTGACATACCTGAGGATATGCGACAGCTCTTGGAAGATGTGGTAATGAACGTGAGTCCTGAGGCCACAGAGAAGTTATTGGAGTTCGCCAGTGAATTGAAAGAGAAGAAGGCTCAGAAGGGTGGCGCCAGTGGAGGTAGCAGTAGAGGGAGAGTGGTTTGGTCTTTCAAGGAGTGCCTTTGTCGATTAGTGGTCAAAGCGGTCGAAGAATGGAGGACGGAAGGAGTCGAGAAACGACTTGAGCACAGCCTTGTGAAGGGCATCGATAAGTTCATCGTTGATGACGTACAGGAATGTTTGGATGGGTTGCAGCTGAGGCCCTTGGAGGTCATATCTTCCTTTCTGTGCTGCAGAAAGGCGTAGTCATGTTGTCGAGCTCAGGTGATCGAAGGACCGCTGATGGCGGGTATGTCCGTAGTGGGAGACTTGTTCGGGTCCGGGAAAATGTTTTTACCACAAGTAGGCATCTGCCCTGTTATCGTTCAGACCGGTCAATGCTCAGGTTATCAAGTCGGCTAGGGTGATGAAGAAGGCTGTAGCACACTTGGTGCCCATCATGGAGACGGAGAACAGGCGGAAAGCCCTGGAGGAGGGGCTAGATCCTGACCGTCCCAACTGGGCCGGCACAGTCCTCTTGGCAACCGTCAAAGGTAGATCGTACTCTCTCCCGTATACTGATTCCTGCTAGAGCTGCTGATTTGTACTCGTGGATCGGTAGTCTCAATTCGTGGGCAGTAACGCTTATGGCGGAATATTCTAGCAACGAGGATTTCCTATCGCCACGACTCGACTCACCTTAGCCAGTTCAGGTGATGTTCATGATATTGGCAAGAACATCGTGGGTGTAGTTCTGGGATGCAATAACTTCAGGGTAGGTATATATGATAGCAAGCCTGTGGCACTGTATTTGAAGCAGCAAGAGAGGCTGAATGGCGCCTGCTGCAGGTCATCGATCTTGGTGTTATGGTACCCTGTGATCAAATACTCAAGAGGGCTAGGGAGGAGAAGGCAGATGTCATTGGCCTCAGCGGTCTGATCACACCCAGCCTCGACGAGATGGTGTAGGTCGGACTTGGAACGACTTAGTCCGTATCATGTGCGTGTAGGTTTGTCGCACAACAGATGCGTAAGGAGAGCATGGACGTCCCACTGCTGATCGGAGGCGCCACGACCAGCCGAAAACACACAGCAGTGAAAATATGGCCGCAATATGAGGCCAGTGAGAGGATTGGCGATCAGGTGTGTCGCAGAGAGTTCATGCTATCCCGCATCAGTGGTTGTACCTTAGGGCTCAGTGCCGGTGGGAGGTGTTGTTCACGTATTGGATGCGAGCCGGAGTGTGGTAGTTGTGAACAGTCTCATCCAGAACCCAGAGAGACGGGTGAGTCGAGTGGTACTAGGCTGGAGAGGAGGGATGTTCGCAGTGTTGGAAAATATGCTCATGCCCAACTACATTTGTCATTGACAAAATGAGAATTCTGAGGGAAATTTTTGAAATTTCTATTGGTTTCTAAACACTTCTAACCATTTCGTATATGAACCCCAACTGGTGGGGAAGCTCCTAAGCTCAGTTGAGGATAGCGAACATATACTCTAACACTGAATGTTCGTGTGGTAGATTGAATATATGGAAGACATCAAAGAGGAGTACGACGGACTAAGAGAGGACTACTACAGCACACTAGTTGACAAGAGGTGGTTGTCCTTGGATGAGGCTCGGAAAATGAGGTATGTTCACCAGTTTTGGTAGGGGTGATTTGACGGGACGAATTGTATAGATATACCATTGACTTTGAGAAGTACCCTCCACCTCCTGCACCTAGGAGGTTGGGCAACAAGTATCTGGACGAGTACCCTTTGGAGGAGCTTGTCGAATATATCGATTGGACACCATTCTTCCAGGTGGGGACCGCGATGTGAAGGGCTGATGGAGGGTCCTTCTGTACCGTCTATCGGACATCAGCTACTAACAGGCCAGGGGGTAGAGACAATACACTGTTATGAAGGGTGCTCCTACAGCGAGTAGCATTTGCTCTGTTATGCATTACCTATTTACTAGGGTCGCTAGCCAAGGGGATTGACTTGAGTAGCCTCGTCAGATTTGTCATGTTGGACTCTTCAGTGCCACTGAATCAGTGGATACGTCGCTGCATGCTGATTTCAGGTGTATCAGTTGAGGGGAAGATACCCGAATAAGGACTACCCCAAGATATTCAACGACAAGAGAGTTGGAGAGGAGGCCAAGAAGCTGTTTGATGACGCCCAGGCAAGAACGGCGAGGATACGTGTCGTTGAGTGTGTTAATACAGGAACTGTTAGCAAAGGTTGTCCAAGACAGGTGGATTACCGCGACGGCTGTGGTTGGAGTCTACCGTGCGTGTAGCTCTGGTGATGATATCAATGTGAGGATCATATCAGGGTGGTGGAGTTGGTACCTCCTTTGTGACAGGTGCTGTCCCTGGACGGTTCTGGAGAGGTTCTCGAGACCTTCTATGGCATTCGACAACAGCTGGACACAGAACAAGACCAAACCTTCGCGTTGGGTAGTTCCATTACATTACGCCTTGAAACACCCCCTGGGTCAGGTGACTTCATCGCTCCTGAGGCTTCTGGCCTCCCAGATCATATCGCCCTCTTCTGCTGCCAAGCCGGGATCGGTGTTGAAGAGCGAAAGAAAGTGATACTTTGTTCGCTCAGTTGTTGTTGCTGTAGAAGCCGCTGTCACTCCGTAGATGTACAATGCCACTCATGATATCGACAAGTCCATTATGCTGGAGGCCTTGGCAGATCGACTGGCAGAAGCGTTCGCTGAGCTTATTCACCACAAGATTAGGACGGATCCTGACTTCTGGGGCTATGTGCCCGAGGAGAAGCTGACCCTCTCTGATATGCTCAAGGTGAATCTACGTCGAGCCTGTCAGTGTGGTGGACTATGAAGGGTTGGTTTTAGGTGAAATATGTGGGAATACGGCCGGCCCCTGGTTACCCTACGCAACCGGATCATCGAGAGAAGGATACGCTTTGGCGTTTGCTCGATGCTGAAAAGCTGTCAGGGGTGAGACGTGACTCCATGACAGGTGGCAGCGTTCTTGCTTCTAGGGTAAGATGGTCCTGACGGAATCCCTGATGATGATGCCAGCAGCCAGTGTATGCGCCCTGTGCTTCGCGCATGAAAAGGTCGTCGAATCACCATGGGCTCCTGTCGACCATATTGGCTCTCTCAGGCTAAGTACTTTGCAGTCGGACAAATCAATAAGGACCAAGTTGCAGACTATTCGGCTCGTCGTGGGTGCACAGTGGAGGACTCCGAACGTTGGCTGGGCTCGTCGACCCTTGGCTATGAGCCCCAATCTCAATAGATCTCTGTGCCTTGGATCATGATATAGCATTTTCGCTGTTGCCCATGTTGTAATGATTTCTATACCACAATTCTGATTATTCTGTAGCCTTACTTGTATTAATCCTAGCATGTTTTCTAACATCACAGGAGTAGGTGTTGCGTTAATCTAAGCGACAGGATCTGACACAGTTACGCAGTTAGCGAATAGGCATCCACACTGTGTGTAGCAGGAGGTATGGTATGGAATCGGATGTAGTGCTTGCTTTTCTCTCATGACTGAGGCTGGCCTTCAGATGCTGCGGTTGCCGCTGCCTACACTTCCTCACGATTCGTCGATGATGGGGGTACTTTTTCGTGAAGCCTCAGGGCCCACTGTGAGCGCTGATGACGGAAATGTGGTGAATGCGCGTGCAGAGTTGAACAAGGCAAGGGACGAGATAGATTCAGTTGATATCGCTGAGTGGCGATCTTTTTCCAAGAAACTCAACGCACTAGACGGCCTTACTAAGGATGTGAGAGAGATTGGATTCGGTAACTGGCGAATCACTGGTGGTCTAGATACGAGCCCGTGTGGGCTTTGACTTGCCTCTGGTGAATAACGCCTGGGCTAAGTTCTACGAGGTGCTGGTGGCTTACGGCCCGAGGATGTTCGAGAACGTTGGAGTTGATAAGTCTTTGCGTACCATGCACCTCTGTGAATGCCCTGGTGGATTCGTGGCTGCCCTCAACGTATATTTGGGTAAGCATCGAACGACTTTCCGGATGTTATGGAGACTTCTTGGTGGAGGTTCACGAATTTCCTGTTCAGCAATAACTCACCCAGATTGGGTGGAGAAGTGGCAGTGGCTGGGAGCTTCACTGAATCCCTACTATGAGGCAAATGACCTCAATCAAATGGTGGATGACGATGCCCTGTATAGACGGACTCGGGATCGTTGGTGGGTTACGAGTGCCTAGATCAGCTCATCCATCGAGTCTCGACAGGTGGACTGGTCCGGATGGTTCAGGGAACATCCTTCAGCCGAGCGCTGCTCAGGATATGTGGAGATGGTGAGAGGCTGAGTATTTAGCCCAGGTAAGTCGTCGATGGTCCAGGTTCGGATCTCGAGCCACTGGAGAGAAGTGTCACGTCGTGACTGCAGATGGGAGTATGGATGTTCAATACGATCCAAACAAGTAACACTCCTGATAGGTTAATGGGTGATCCGAGTCAATGTGTGCAGACAAGAGAGCCTATGCTTGCCGATAATATTCCGAGAGCTCCTATTGGCCATCGGCTTACTGCACCCCGGCGGTACCTTTGTGATGAAGGCTTACTCCCTGCTGGATGACGCCACTGTAGCTGCCCTGTCTCTGGCAGCATTCATGTTCGATACGATAGAGGTCGTGAAACCTGTGGCCAGCAAGGAGGCCAACAGCGAAACGTAAGGCTATCCTCTCCACTTCTCTCGAAACCATGTCTATCCGTTTTGATGGATTGCATTAAGACCACCATCAGATGTGCTGTATTCAAGGTACTGGGTTTGCCTTGGATTCCGAGGCCTTGCAAAGGAGGACGGCGCATGGCTGAGGAAGGCACTTGCTGTGCGAGGTGAGTTCATGCGATCTACGAAGCATCAACTGCTCCTCGACGGTTCCGGCAGATCCACGTGTCGAGCTAAGGATACCTACGAATGCGAGCCAGTCTTTACGAGAGTTTGTGCGTGCTGCTCGACAGGTCGCAGTGACATTGGCTGAAAAGCAAACAGAAGCTATCAAAGGAAAGCTCAGCCGATGGCGGGAAATGGGCGACTCAGATCCACAGCCCTATCCTAAGAAGCAGAGAACCATCAACAGTCTCAGTGGCGACTATGTACGCATGTTGATACCACCTGAACTTGACTTGGCCTTGGTGAAGCCGCTCTTACCGGCTGATACTGCCGGACGGCTCGGAGGGGTTGACAGTAGGCGTGCTAGTCGAGGGACAGTAGAGGACAGGCGTCATGACCATGAGGATGATACAGCACTTGGAGGCCTACGCGAGAACCTGGCAGAAGGCGCTTCCTTCTCTATGCAAGCCGTTACAAATCCGACGAGTCGCATCCCACGGATTCCATCCCTCACCGAATGGTTGACGTTCACGCTAACGACCCAGCAGCTTTCTGAGTGCCCCGGAGCCTATAGGAGGATTACCTCCTTCACTCAAGCCAATAATGTTAAGATCCCTAACTCTGGGTCTGTCGTCTACAGCCCTTTGGTTCGCAATGCTACTGAGCTCAAGGCCCTTGTTCGCAAGAGGCTACTCCGATTCGAAAAATGCCCGACAGTTCAGCCTCGATCGCCCGGCGATGCAGTGGCGTGTTCGCTCACCGGTGATGAGCGTAATCGAGCAGTCATTGCGGAGCTTCTGAAAGAGCATGCCAGCGTTGACCCTGATCACGTGTCTACATGGGATTCCCCCCTCCATAAAGCCGCCGCGATCAAAGGCAAAGCTGACGTGAGCGTGAAAATGCTTGCTGACCACAGTCTACTGGTCGACCCGTTCTCTCGGCAATTCGATCCGGCAACAAGAGAAGAGCTCATCAAATCAACCATAGATGGCGTGGAGGCTCTGACGATCGCGGGCTCTAGCGTCCTGCTGTTAGAGCTGGGGGCCGCTCCTGTGGTAGCAGTCTGGCTCGGCAGCTTACTCTTCCGACTGGCCCAACTATTCAACAAGATCAAGCTCGTACAGCCGTGTTCAGGTATGAACTTACGACCACCCGTTGCTACTCTTGTTTGTGATTTAGATGACTCTGTACTGAGATGCAGCAGTTGGGTTGTCTGCATGGGGCGGCTCAGTGGAGGAAGGGCCAAATCCAGTCTAAGAACCATCCGGGATGCTATTGCATCGAGGGATGTGTCCACCCCCATGGCTCCTATGACGTGCACATTGTAAGGGCACGGCTCGCTATACTACTTGCTGATATCTATCCTCCTGGCCAGGTTCAGTCCGTTCCATCAATGGCTTGGGGATGTCAATGAGACACTCATCCGAGGTCAAGTTAGGTGAGTATAGTAGAGAGTGCATTGCCGGTGGAGGCCTCAGTTATGGTAGGTACTGGCTGGCTTCACCGATAGAGGCCGACTCGAGGATGGTAGCGTTAAAGTATCTAGCGGATGAGGGCATCAAGCACTACACGTTCGAGGGAAACATAACGAAGAGTGTTGGGGTCTTCTTTGGTACATTCGACCCGATCCATGAGAATCACTGGGCTATCGTAGAGTATGCTCTCTCCAACAACCTGGTCACTTCCGTCCTATTGGTCGCCAATACTGAGAACAATCCATCAAAGCCGAAAGCGACTGACCTAGAGACTAGGCAATGCTTGCTACGGGAACGTGTCAGAGCGTCGGGCATGGAAGGAAGAGTTGAAGTTGCGACGGGGTATTCGGGGAACAGCCAGCGGTGGGCGGACCGAGAAGCTCTAGCGCATGCCCTCGTCGGCGACTTGGCTGCCTCAACAACCGACGTTTTGGTGCCAGTTATAATGTGTGGCGAGGATTCTTTCATGAAAGCTTTGAGGGGAAGTACTCGAGACAAAACTACTCGCCATTTCATCGGCCTCGCCGAGCTTGACACAAACATTATAGTCTTCCCGAGGTCGCCGAGGGCAGATGCCCTGAATGACGCGGTGAAGGAAGTCCCACCGAGGATACGCCGGAGGGTATGGAGTACTTTGAGTTTCATCATGCTCAGTTCGCCATCAGGTATCCGTAGCGGAAGGGTACTCCGATCCACATCCTAGGCTGTCTTCATCCCAAATACGGGCCGCTCTAGCCGTCCCCTCAGGATCACAGGTTTCTGGTGTGGAGAAATCTATACTTGCTTCTATACGCGAACGGAAACTTTATCAGTAACAGTGAAGCTCGAATCTTGGGTTCCTCAATTTACTCTGAAATAGTCCTCATTCGGTAATATTTGGTGAAGCCTGTTATGGTTGCCTTCGATGCAGAGGAGTCCAGTATGCGGCCTAGACGAATCGGGTTGATCTATTCCCCAACGCCTACCTTGGTGCTTGAGTTTGTTAAACTGAACGGCAGACTATACCACAGGCGTGTGCCTTTGCCGCGGCTTACCACCACGTCTGACTCGGCTGAAGTAGTTCAGAAACTCAGGCTTAGATTTAAAGCTCATCTGCCGCATCATTTGGTGTCGAACGAACAGGTCAGAAAGTCAGTGCTCTTTTTCCTGAGCTTGGTCGCAGTTGCACAGACTTATAGAGAAACTCAAAGATCGAGCCCCTCGCCCAATTAATCAGAGAATCGTAGCTGTGAGCACGTTCGAGACGACAGACTTCAACAAACTAGACAATGACGAACTCGCTGAAGTGAAGGCTAAAATGGATCAAACTTTTAGAGGAAACCAGGTGAGGAGTCATCGAGAGTTGCAACTGGTGGTGATTTGTACGTGAGGTGCGTCCCGATGACCCTGGCTTCATCTACGACCTCGAAGTGTCGTTTGATGGAGGTGCTGGTATCGACAAGACGAATGACTGGGATGAGTGGAGTGAGCATGAGAAAGTGATGCTTTAGCAAATCCAAACTGTGAGAACTGGCGTTGGCATTTTGGGATAGCCTGAACCGGGGTTGTCACGGCCACAATGTGACGTCCTAACCACTAGACGATAGCGACTCAAAGAAGTATGAGCCGCTGTCGGTCGACGTGGATCACCTATCACTAAACCTCTTCAAGAAGCGTACAACTCGATACATATCAAAGTCACTACCCGGATTTGAACCGGGGTTGTCACGGCCACAACGTGACGTCCTAACCACTAGACGATAGCGACTCAAAGAAATATGAGCTGCTGTCCGTCGACGTGGATCACCTATAACTAAAACTCTTCAAGAAGCGTACAATTTGATACATGTCAAAGTCACTACCCGGATTTGAACCGGGGTTGTCACGGCCACAACGTGACGTCCTAACCACTAGACGATAGCGACTCGAATAAGCATGAGCCGTTGTCGGTCGACGTGGATCACCTATCACTAAACCCCTTCGAGAAGCGTACAACTCGATGCATATCAAAGTCACTACCCGGATTTGAACCGGGGTTGTCACGACCTCAACGTTACGTCCTAACCACTAGACGATAGCGACTCAAAAAAATATGAGCTGCTGTCCGTCGACGTGGATCACTTATAACTAAACCTCTTCAAGAAGCGTACAACTCGATACATATCAAAGTCACTACCCGGATTTGAACCGGGGTTGTCACGGCCACAACGAGACGTCCTAACCACTAGACGATAACGACTCAAATAAACATGATCCGTTGTCGGTCGACGTGGATCACCTATCACTAAACCCCTTCGAGAAGCGTACAACTCGATGCATATCAAAGTCTCTACCCGAATTGAACCGGGGT
>NW_003202757.1:0-1296 GCF_000006405.1 Perkinsus marinus ATCC 50983
TGTGCGTAACGATTCCCTTCATATGATAATCTACAATATAAACGACGCATTAGGGATTTGTTCCTCATCAGGAGAGCGAAGCTGCATATTATCCTCCTCCACCACCAGGGCCGCTGCTCATCCCGACTGCTCCAGCATTCGACACCAGAGGTGAGTTCACCATCAAATCGATCACCAGGGCGAGCGCGGTTGTACATGATTAACATGTATGTTTGTATCCATAGTTCGGCGGGGCCCCATCAGACCTCCATCACCTGGTCGATCGAAGGTTGGTGTACCAGCGGCGACACCTCCGGGAGCAGCCCCTCCTCCACCTTCTGGACTAGATGATGATGAATCGTAATGTCCAGTCGTGTCTATAGTATTGATCGATGTCTATTAGTGGATCACAGGGATCAGACTCGCCTGTGAGAAGAAGAAGGAGGAGACAGAGGTCTCAGGATGATGAGAGGCGTGCCAGGTAAAAAGAAGCGTCAGGCAATCGATCAATCGGGCGTAGCGAAATGTGAATCGGGTCGATTTGTAGGGGTAGGCCTTCGTCCCGATCGCCTCACAGGGAGGAGGCGGAGCCGAATGGAAGGGAAGATAGATCACGTGGTTCAAGGAGACGTCGGAGTCGGAGGTAAAATGCGGGTTGCCGGGATAGAACCTGGATGACTGATTACATTAGTCGATCGGGCCATCGACGAGATGACAGCCGCAGGCGTAATCATCATTATCATCATCACCATGGAGAGAGAAGGAGTAGTAGGAGGCGGTCGGAGGATAGGGATGATCCAAGGCCACCGGCTCGGTAGGCGTCGGCGATGATGATGATAGCTTAGTGGTTGGATGATGGGGCTTCGTTAGGCATACACGAAGGAGAGAAGAGAAGGAGGAAGAGGGTTCAGGGTCAAGGAAGGGTAAGGAAGAGTTGAGGTCACCGTCTCAGAGGAATAGAAAAGGCAACTCCAGCAGACAGGGACGAGATACTCGTAGGAATAAGGATGAGTAGGATGATGGTGAAGATGATGTCGGATGGTGGAATCGAACTTGTGTCGTGTGTTTTCAGTCGAGGAGGACGACGATCTTTGAGTTTTGGTCGCCGATCTGATTCTGAGACGAGTCGGGTATCACGGAAATCTGAGGAGAGGTCTGAGAGTCGGAGGGGAAGTGAAGCGGCTCCTTCGTGAGGTAGAGTGACGCACAATAGACGTATACCACAAACTCGTATATTTCCGACAGTTAAAGTGTCTTGTTCAGTCAGGATAGGTCGCGGGTTCGATTCGCGGTGAGGTTAAGTCGAAGTTTTCCGTA
>NW_003206776.1:0-2213 GCF_000006405.1 Perkinsus marinus ATCC 50983
AATCACTCATCACTCAGGTATCCGTAACGCCTCGTCATTCCTCCCAATATCGATCTGTGGTGGCGGCTCCTCCCCTATAGCGAGCGAATGCCGCGCTTGATCGAATATGGATACGAATTCACCCGTAATGGGATTGACCAGGGTACCTACCGACTCAGCCAGGATCATTGCCACGTCCTAGGGATCGACCGACCTTTAGCCGCCATGATAGCGTCTCTAGCGATCCTCCTCGGAGCTAGATGCCGTACGTGAGGACTCACTGGCTGGGGACAGATATAATCAACGTAAGCAGTACTCGATCTGTACGGTCCAAATGATGACGAGTTGATCTTCGTGACCTAAGGCACGCGACAATGGCTCGCTAATCAACCAACGTGGCCGATGTCGACTTGCCCGGAGCTTGTAAGTGTCCCTGAACAACTTCACTAAGTTCTTCTCATTGGTCATGACCAGCCGAACTCGTAACCAGGTGACGTCCTCGCTGGGTCGCTTGTCTATTCCAACGAACACCTATCCAGTGTACAAGGAAGAAAGACCACAATACTAGGAGTTACGCTTACCTGTCCGTAAGCGACATTGCCTACTTTCACACCTTCTCTGCGTCTCCAGCTCTTGAAGCGGTCCTCTGGCAATCTACCTTTGACTCGGACGAGGAATACACCTTAGTATGGAGTATACTATACGAGGAAAGCATCGGCTCATGCACTCACTGAGAACTTTGCTGCGAGGATGGGCCATGTTGTGGGCGAACTCGCCATCATTGGTGAGAATGACTAGACCGGAGCACATCACGGGTATAGGATTGATAACGATGAAGTGGGGTGGAATGAGATCGACGTTGTTGATGTTATGGCTGAGTTCGTTAGCCTGTGAAGAACACAAGTCATACGGACGCAGGCTGGGGACCGACACACTCGTCGTTTGTGCCAAATCTCGAACAAGTCAGGAAGGGTTGTCAGACCGCGTATCCGAGTTGCGCTGCAGACGACGCCACGAGGCTTGTTGATAAGCCAAACTTTTGGATCTCTGCGGCGGGATATCTTAGGTCACGGTACACAAGATACGGAATAGGCCCACCCTGGTGGTTCCACTGGCTGATCTCGACAGATAACATCACAGTGGTCGGAGACCTGCACGTTGTGGCGGACTACTTGACCGTCGACAACAACCTCGCCGTTCCTAATGGCCACCTCCGCCTGAAGACAGAGCTCTTAGATTTCAGATGGAATCAGTTAACTTCACCTGGGAGCGTGACATCTGACCGGACAAGGATATCCTCCGGGCGAGCCATTCAAAGCTAGTAGTCATCTTCTGCAGTGTTCTGCATGCTATTCGAGGGATATCCTCAGGAGTCATCACTCGAGGGACCACATCGCCAGCAGAGCAGCGTGAGGCAGCCGACGTCAAAAGCCCCTCTCCGACGTGAATGAGGGCCCGTCCGGTGTTCATAGAATACAAAAATCTACAGCAGTAATACAAAAGAGCACTGCTGGCACGTAGTAGTGTTAGAGACCCCCCTCCGAAAGCCCAGGTTCCCCGAGCTACTTTATCAGCACAAGAAAAACTCCATTACCAGAAACGAAACTAGAACTGATCATGCTCCTTCCCCCTCGCTCCTACCCTCTGCTCGCGTAGAGCAGCAAGCTCCTCGTCTGACAATGGTGGCAGCGTGCTGGGTCGAGGCCAGGTCTTAGTGAATCGATATCGTTCGAACATCGCTAAAGTCATCGCAGTACACACATTGTAGCTGTGATGGTGGCCGAAAACAGTCGGAATCTGTGAGAGTACAATGAGGCTGGTCAATACTGTGTAGCAGACGCTCACGCTCAGTATTGCATCAGCGACCTTCGGGATGAGCGGTCCAACTCCTTCGAGCTCTCCCCCACCAACGAACAACACTCGAGGTGTAGATATCTCGGCCCGTGCAGATGCCTGGCAACTTAGGTCGATGAAGGGTAACTACAAGGAGCTACCGTATGGGAGCTGACCGAGTTGTAGCCCCTGCCTACGCCATGGTCGACGGCCACTTCCTTGTTCTCGATAAGGATCACTCGATAAGCATACTCCTCTCGCAGGAGGTGTATCGTCTCCACACAATGGACATTCAACACGAGAGGTATTCCTCCACGGCGAACCGTATTAGACGAGCACAAGGCTGACAGGGCGAATTCCCTGAGGCACCAGTCAAGTATCTCAGCTGTCTCGTAACGTTG
>NW_003206945.1:0-1390 GCF_000006405.1 Perkinsus marinus ATCC 50983
AAGAAGGCTCTCGATAAATTCGTCGGTTCCAACGTCATTGAGATGGTCATAACCGATGAGCGATGTGAGACCTCACCCGCACCTCATTTTTCATAGAGTTTCTTTTTACTAAGGTCACAGTGACAACGACGACATCTTACAAGAATGCATTGACGATAAGCGTGGTGACTTCCAGTCCGCAGCTAATCGTGTCGGTGGAGGCTTCACCCTCGCCTTCCTACTGCTTATAAGCTGGATCGTAGGCCTGAGTCCTGCGGCCAGCTGTCCATAATCGTCACTCTGTTGTAGATTGTTCTGCCCTGTTTCTTGTGCCGCTGTTGGAGGAAGGCCTGTTGTTGGTTCTGTCTCGGCGAGTCCAAGCATGGTCTCCGCACACCTAAGCAGACGATTCGATTCGCCTTCATCATCATCGGTCTGCTCCTCGCACTAGGCCTCCTCATCGCTGGCTCGGTCGCCATCGCCTTGCAGGACACTATGAGCAGCGGTGCCGACGGAACCTTCTGTGAGGTGTATAAGCTTGCTAACAACTCTCTCAATGGTTACCCTGGCGGAGTAAGTCGTCATCACTGGTGCTCCTCATACTGCTGTGTCTCTATTAGGAGTCTACTATGGCGAATGATGATCCCTTTATTGGCCTCATTCCTATGATAGACTCGGTCAAGGACATCGTCGAGGAGGTGAACCCTAATGGCAATGGAGAGCTCATGCCCGGCGTCGAGAACATCCTACAACAGACCCGCACACTGGAGTTAGTTACCTCTTCCGTATAGTCCCGACGTATCTGCTTCCTCTGTCAGCCGCGCTGTCGCTGATCTTACTGGTTCGTTGGAGAACATGCTCGCAACTTTGGGGAAACCGGAGAACATTCGCGTCGGCGAATACACCTGCGTCTTCTGTGATGCATGCTGCGGGGGGCCGAACCCTCTAGTCGCACAAGTGAGCATTCACCCCACGTAACATATCTTCAGGAATCCTGTTTAAGGTCCTGGATGAGCTCAAGGGAAGTGCCGCCGGAGCACTCAACGAAGCCCGAGATAGGGTACGGTCGCTGTCGGCGATATTGAGGAAGTATGCCTGCTCTTTTAGGTTCGACAAGAGCTCTACGGTCAGAATCTCGCCACCCTTTATGAGGAGGCTTCGTCGGCTATACAGCCACTTGACGAATTCCGTGACGTGTTTGAGGATAATATCGGTGACGCACTCATCAACAACGAGCAGGACATACGCGATGTGAGCTCATCGAGACGGAGTGTCAGTGCGACGTGTTAATAGGTGTTGGACATTATCAGCTCTGCCACTCTCGGCTGGGCTGCCGGAGTCTTCCTCCCCATACTGGCCTTCATCCTCGTCATTATTGCAGGCTGCTTCAGGTCAGCCGCGCTAGCTCTTT
>NW_003213898.1:0-2691 GCF_000006405.1 Perkinsus marinus ATCC 50983
CCAGATAAAGGCTGAGGATGGACCTGATGTGAGTTGTTGGGAGGCGTTAGTTTCTCGGATGTTTTTCCCCGTGTGAAAACGGTAACATCTGGCTCGTGACAGTCTTGAAGTTGTTTATTTTGCCAGGCAGTAGCTGTGGTATTGCAAGGGTTCGAGGAGCAGGTCAAGTCGTTGCAAACTTTCCTATGGGACGCTAAGTCCAGCGTGGAGGAAGCTGCTGGGGATAAGAATGAATCGGAAAGTGAGTGTCGGTGGTGGCATCTCTAGTGACCTGTTCATCGTTGTAGTGAGTAAGAAGTTGTTGTATGAGAAAAGTCGAGAGGAAGGGTTGGTTGTTGATGATGACGCTGCTGCTGAGAAAGTTCGCGGAGATAAAATATCGAGGATGCGTTCGGGAACTCCATCAGGTAGGGAAGGGCGGCTTGGGTTGTTGTTGAAAGAGTGTTGGTAGAATGGATGAGGGATGCGGAGAGGCAGAAGCAAGAGGAGGCTAAGAAGGTTGCGAAGTCACTACAGAGTCCGGAGTTTATTGATGGTAAGGAGGAGGTCCCGGGTTCGAACCGCGGTGGGGGTATTTTTCGTGGTTTTTGTTCAGGTGAAGCACCAGAGACCTACAAGGCATCTCTCAAGACTCAGACGCTCCCTTGGCACAGCTTTAACCAGGCTTGCATTGCTGTCTGCTTTTGCTGGCTCTTCGGATTGGCGTATGGTATTGCTGTTTTAACAGGATACCGATGGGGTAATGGTCATTCGTCGAGTTATTGCGCACGCGGAAGATTTCCTTGCCTTTAGGTTGGCCCGATTCGAATCCCTTTGGTAACGGTGAGTTCACTCGAAGACTATCAGCAGCATTCTTCCCGACCACTGAGTCGGACAGCAGCTCGTCGTTGTTACCGCCGTTTTACCGACCTACAGGGGTTAGTAATGTCCCTGATCTCGGCTTGGTCTTCACTAGCAATGAGGTGAGCGCTTGTTGTGAAACGGTTCTGAGGGAAACGTGGTATGTGTTGGTCGTTCAAGTTCGTTGTTGGCAAGCTCGTTGGATTTTTCCCCCATAAATTCCGAAAAAATTTGGGAAAAATTGGCATATTTTTCGTTAGCATTTATTTCGGGTTGCAGGAAAACCGCTGGTGGTTTGTATTCTGTTGGGCATTGATGAAATATTACCTTTGTCATTCAGGGTGGTATTTTCTCCCCTGAACTCGGTGGCGATGTGCCTTGTGAGATCCCTTTTGGAGAGCGAGCGGTTGATGTAGCTGTTAGTCCGTAAGAGGAAGCTGAGAGGTGGAAGCAACGTGATGGTAGTTGAATGGTCATCAGGTCGAACGCAACTTTCGCTGTGTTGTCGGATGGTGCTCTGAAGAGATGCCAGGGAGCGGCTGAGATGAGCGTCCGTATGAACACCGGTAGTGCTGTTGCTAAGGCGGAGTTCTTGGCTGATGACGAGGCGGTAGTCGTTACGAGAGAACACCCTCAGTGGATACAAGTGGTGAAGTAGGGATGTGGGCCTCGTTGGTATCTTGGTAGAGTCGACCTTAGATACGATGGTTCATCGTTGGTGGTTGAGAGGGTGCTGAGGGCGCCAGGGGAGGTGGTTGGCTTGGCACGCAAGAGTTCGAGCGTTGACAAATTGTATGTGTTGTGGCAACAGACGTCTACTGAAGAGCATCCGGATTATGCGGCTGGGAGAATTGATCTTCATACCGGTAGTAAAGACGGCGTGCGAAAATACACAAAACTGGACGATTTGACCCGAACGATTATAGATTCTCAAATATCAGGTACTCTTGAGGCGCGCGCTAGCGTTCATGGGGACTTTGATGCCTCTGTTGAGTGGGTTGGCATTTCGGAAGCCAACAATGGGCAACTCGCCGTAGTTGGCATTTCGCTGAAGGACCAGAGCCCTGTCGTGGCCCCTCTACGGAAGCTTCGACCGGTCGTGAACAACATCGGGAGGGGACGTGATGCTGAGACGATGTGAAGGATGGATGGTATTGGAATATCCATCAGACGTGGACTGGAGCCTCTTGACGTTTACTAGCATCATTACTGTCTATCATTCACCATTAGCTTCGATAGCGGACTTTGGAGGTGTTGGGTTATTGAAAGTGGAGATGAATCGGTGGACGCCGATTATAGAAGAAATAGATGACCAGGGGAAGAGGGCGGTTTCTGATTTCCTTAGCGATATTTGGTAATATAGCTTTGGTTGGATAGCGGTATTTCTTCCGTAATGTGGAGTTAGGAGGGTGGCGGTATATTCGGATGAGGATTTCATTATATCATCTAGTCATGCTAGTCAGCAACAAATCGTCACTATCTGTCTTGATCTGATTGTGACCGGTCAGACTTGTTGTAGGTCGCAGGATTACTCGCTTGAGTCAAGACGGATAGTGTTGAGGTCAGCAGTATGAGGCTAGGTACAGTATGCGATTGCGTGTTTCTATTTTCATCGGCGCAATTTTCGGGGTGGAGAGTGACATTTTGGGAGTAGGAATAGCTGGCTGTGGTTGTTGACTTACTTGACCGAAATCGTTAGAAAAATATCCGATAACTGGGCTATTCCACCCGAACGATTATGCGTCTCTCCCTCTGTATTGAGCTTGGTAACAATATCCGGGGATGGTGGCTTTCACTCCATAGTGAAAGTTATTAGCTCTACTGTTTCTGTCTAGGGGTATGAGTGGTGAA
>NW_003203445.1:0-1014 GCF_000006405.1 Perkinsus marinus ATCC 50983
AGTGCAACTAGACACCTGCCCTAACATATGTGCAACAGTAGCCCTTCCCGCACCCACTGGTCGGCGGCAACCTGCTGTTATTGTAGCACTCGAGCAGAGGCTAGGTTACATCGTCTGTAGCCGATTCAATGGCTCTCGTGTGGCCTTGCCAGTGCGGAAGCATCAGCACCTGAGGAGCATTGCTTCCACAGGGACGGTCACAGCATGTGGGTTTGAGGACGGTGGGCTGTGGGTCTTAGGAGGGCTCAGTGAAGAAGATCCTAAGGGGTATTCTATCATAGGACATGTGAAGCCAGGGAAGGACGATAATGCAGTTAGAAGCCGCAACCGGGCATTTTACGATTTGCCTTTGAGACGTCGAGGCCTCAGTGGGTTGATCATATCACCGAGTGAGCAGTTCATCGCAGGAGTAGATGGAGGTAGATGTCAAATTGTAATATACAAAATTGTGACAACGACAGTGATGGAGGGGGAGGGCGTCTCCGATTTAACTCAGTTGATAGCCAGTCGAATACTCGGTAGTGCATCATCGACTAGGAAAACTGTAGTGAAGACCTCTGTAGTGATATGGAGCTTTATAGACCTCCCACAAGCCGCTCATGAACTCGAGGTGGTACTTCAGTTTGGTAGCACCAACACTGTCCTGGTCTGTGGCCTCAATGGCCTTGCATCTCGGTATGCGTATGACCCTAGTGTTCGCGGTGAGAAGGCTACTCTAGTTTGGAGCACTCACCTTTGTCCACTACGGGACCGATTTGGTAGTACTTCTACTACTGGGGGTAGTTCTCAGCAATTAGCCTCCGACACCCCCACCACTTGGCGGTCTGACGCCTCTCGTGTTGGCGCTCATTGGGATGTGAATGAACATGTCATCACCTTTGATGTCAGTGAGGACGTTTGTGGCCCTGTGGATACGAAAGAGAGGTCTCAGCCGCTGAAGACGAGGATTGGATTCTTATAGCCATCGGTGATCGCTGTATGAGTTGTCAAACGTTGTTTCAATTTCCTGATCTT
>NW_003199871.1:0-2041 GCF_000006405.1 Perkinsus marinus ATCC 50983
GGACGGCGGGTCCAAGAAGTAAGTGTTATATTCACCTGGGCAGCAAAGTCCTGTGCTTGCAGCAACTTCTTTAGGAACAAGTCGGCCATATCATAAATCTAGTCTAGACGAGCCTGGCTCCAATGGAATTGACAACACGAGACACACTTGCTCAGATGATGACAGTGAACCAACCAGGTTGAGGAACATCGACTTAGTAACACATAATTCACATACGCCTGCCTTCCTGTTGTAGCCAATGGGGGGGGTTTCAATGCATGGATATATCTCCG
The DNA here is from genome assembly GCF_000006405.1 of Perkinsus marinus ATCC 50983. NCBI lineage: Eukaryota > Perkinsozoa > Perkinsida > Perkinsidae > Perkinsus > Perkinsus marinus. Next base: position 273 of record NW_003199871.1, read on the forward strand.
GGATTAGCTCTGCCGATTCAACCGTATTACGGACCTCGTAGGGGCACTGGTAGGGAGCTGTCCACGTGAGCGACCGGTTGAATCGCAAGGGTAGGGGTTATTCTCTGCGAGTCGGTCTCGTACTGCGTCCTCTATGAGCTCCATGGCAGACCCATCAGCTCCCAACTGCTCCTCGCGCTCAGTAGAGCTACCTCCATTAGATGTCGCATTTGAGAAATTTGGAGTCCTCCAATTTATCAAATGCGACCAAGCCTCGACGACTCGTGTCTGTTCTGATGAGAACCGACGCCCCCTCGAAGCCCTTCACAGTCTCGACCCGCTTAGCTCTGACGAGCCCCACCCTTACGACGACAGGACAGAGAAAGGGAGATACCCAGCAGCTCACTGTTACTACTCTCGATACGCCGAGCATTGACAGAACGCAAGCCAACAGGGGCCAAAATAGATATGTAGGTTCAATCATGGACCGTAGGCTCGAGAGAGCCATCAGTCATATTGACGCTCTCTCTAGCATATCACCGTTACACATACTATCAAAATGCAACAAAAGGGATTGACAACTTCTATAAGATGAAATGGGAAAGTGAACGATGATATCAATACTCTCAACTTGCCGCCTCCACCTCCACTCAGAAATGCAGAAATGTTCACCATAATAACAACAGCAACCACTGCATGGAAGCTCTGGCTGCTGCTAGCTACTTCAGACTAGATTTTTTCACCGTCTTAAGACGACACCATCACTGGGTCTCGCTCAGGAGTGACCTCAGCATTCCTCGGAGCTCCTCACTCGAGGTTATCTATAAGAGGACCACGCCTCGAACCGGCGCTGAGCATATCTCGTCTACCTGGTTGATCAACAAACCAGCTCTCGCTCTGTCTTCGACCACTTCATGCTCTACCAACGCCTCGACAAGCCTATCTCTGGCTATAGAGCTATCCTCAGTCTTATGGACCTAATTGAATATTGGTCGGGAAATCCCATCACACTACTGTCCTGTGTACGACCATAAGATATACACAATCCGAATCGAGATCATCTTACCTCAGCCGCAGCATCATCATCCAGCATGTGCCCCTCCACAGATTCAGTAACCTGGAGTTGCCATGAGAGCTGATCCACAAAACTCAGGCGGCCTACTTGGAACTGCTCAGAACGTGGAGTGCCAACGAACAAGATATCGTCCTCAATGTTGTCCATTTCTCCAAGGTCCATCCAGCTCTCCGAGGACGACTCCGACGCCGAAGAGTTGCCTGTCACCGGACCATGCTCCTTAGCCGCTTTCTACCACTACTACTGTCATCATCAGTGCTCTCTACTGGAGGCTCCTCCATTTCTATTTCCTCGTCTATCTCCGACTCCATAGCAGAGCGGTTGTCATGAGTACTATCCACGGCCCTACAGCCCAACGAATATTCTGGTGACCCGACATTCTGGAAAGTTGACTTACCCAGCTACTTCAGGCTCCGAAGGGATCAATACAATTGGCCCGAACGTTGGTTCACTGCAAGCCTCCGGTTCTTCAGCCATGGCCTCAGTGGGAACTGCAACTGTCGGAGCCCCCTTGGGGCGGCTGACACCTTGCCGCCCAGATCTCCGGGTTCTTGCGTATATCGATGGTCTCCTGAGGGCTCAGCTTGCGGAAAGAGTCCTTAAGATGCTCATGAGACTTGGACAGGCTTGTGAATCCGTAGCACTTCTCACAGAGGTCATAGTCCGGACAGATCGTACACTTGTACCTGGTGAATTAACCATCTCATATGCAGTT
>NW_003202167.1:0-937 GCF_000006405.1 Perkinsus marinus ATCC 50983
CCCCCCCCCCCCCCCCCCCCCCCCCAATTGCGCAACGAAAAAGGTCAATTTTAAGTAAAATTCACTTAAATTTCACTTAAATTCACTTAAATGGAATGCGCAGATTTAGACCATTTTGGTGACATCTCCAAATGACCTACCACATATGGTCCACTGTAACACCCCATCCTCAGAAGCATACCCATATGGTTGAAATCGAGCCACATGGCCTACATCAACTTTTATACCCACCTGCAAGTCAATTTCGCCCATGTGCGAAATTGATGTGCAGCTTTCGCGAGCATCTTTGACCAAACGTGCACATCGATTTCGCGCATCCCCCTCCACCCCTTGGACAATGTTATAAACTATGTTCACTTGTCTCTCTATTGAACTACTGGACTGTGATGTGGGCTAGCATAGAGTGCTTCACAATACAAGACAAAAGAGGAACAATGTCCAAGGGGGTGGGGAGGGGGTTTGTAAAAAAATGTACGACTTTTGCAAAAAGCCAGCAGCACCCTAAGGACTTCCCGGGCGGTCCCCCACCCCAGTACTATCCGGGCCTTGCGCCGCTTAACTTCGGAGTTCGGATGGGATCCGGTGTATTCGACGCAGTATGGCCGCTGGCGATCATAAAGTCGACCAAAAAGCCAAGTTACCCCCAACCGCGCACACCCAAATTTGAACAAGTCGAGGATTTTCAACCCATAAGGTATGATCCTCCATCCAACTTCAAACCCTCACCAGGACACTATACCGCGATCCAACTCTACCGTGCCCCACACCAGAGCTCTCAGAAGCTCTTGAGTGTGGAGTAATCCGCCTTTTTAAGTCGAGTCCGTAGATGGAAATAGAATAGGAGGAGACAAATCGGCGCAACACGGGATGAATCTCAGTGGATCGTAAGACTAAGCCTACTCTCAACACTTACAATACCCGGATGCAATTAAGTCGT
>NW_003216371.1:0-1002 GCF_000006405.1 Perkinsus marinus ATCC 50983
TTGAGGGTGCTGTCTGAGACTGAGTTAAATGATACTCTGGATCATATCCAAGTATTGATTTACTCGGTTGACACTCCATACTATACTTCTCTGCCAAAACCTTACGACCGGTACTTCGACGCTCCAACATCGTATCTGGTGACCAGCCAGTATATAGCAGATCATCCATATAAGCACAAAAAGCACTTAATGTACTACTCGTAAGGTTATTGAGTACAATACCAGCATCCACCAGCACAGCCGATAATATGGCTGGACTACATATGAGACCAAACGGGAGACGAAGGCATCTAAATGCCACATTATTTATTCTAAAATTCAAGTATGCAGCATCGTGTGACCACAACTTTACTTGAAGAAAGGCACGAGCCACATCGTCCCAAGAAACGTATGGTGCTAAACGCCATAGCAAAAATACTTTGTGCAGTGCCTGACTCAACGTAGACGTATCTCCAGAACCCAAATACCGATTCAAAGGTCGAGCATCAATAGTTACCCGTAGTGGTTGTGTGGGATGTCCTGGACGAAGTACCACCACTGCACTCATAATAGGAGGATTCATCAACAATTTGTCTTCTGTGAGTGGTCGGATATGGCCCTGAGAGACCATATCTTCAAGCTCTAATGAAAGTCGACAAAGCCACTCTTGTCCAAAGGTGGCAAGCTTCTTACAAGTCACACGATCACGAGCCGCTGCTACCGAGCTCTGAAGGCCTGGCGTATTACAGTCAGGACGATCTTCGCTCAACCATGGAAGGCCAACACGAGCACGAGTCCCACCACTATCATCTTGAACATAGTCTACTTTTAAACGTGAATACTCTACCGATTCAGACTCACCAGGGGATGGAGTCATTAAGTCTGGTGGGCGATCAATATCATTAATGAGAAAATCCGCCTTCCCAGGCAATACCGGATCCAGAGCCGGTGTCGCCATATCGCCGGTGGTATCACATTTAGCCGACATACTAAAACCTCCACAAGTGGGGGAGACGATATCGG
>NW_003208627.1:0-941 GCF_000006405.1 Perkinsus marinus ATCC 50983
GGAGCTTCCCAGCTGCCGTGGTGATGGTCACTTCGCCAGTCACAGGAGCTGCAGTAGTGACAGCAACCTCATCCGTCACAGCAGCTGTGCTGACCGGGAAAGGGGACGTGATAGTAGTAGGCTCAACAGGAGCGCCGATCGTAGTCGTGACAGTTGCAGCCTCCGTAGCGACCGGGGTGGTAGCATCAGAGTCATCCTTGTCTCTACCGGGAGCCTCCCCAGCTGCCGTGCTGATGGTCACTTCGCCAGTCACAGGGGCTGCAGTAGTGACAGCCACCTCATCGATCTCAGCGGGCGTACTGACCGGTTGAGGGGACGTCATGATAGTAGTAGGCTCAACAGGAGCATCGATCGTAGTAGTGCCAGCCGCAGTCTCGGTAGCGACCAGGGTGGTAGCATCAGAATCATGCTTGTCTCTTCCCGGAGCTTCCCCAGCTGCCGTCGTGATGGTGACCTCGCCAGTCACAGGGGCTGCAGTAGTAGCAACAATCTCATCGGTCACAGCAGCTGTGCTGACCGGTTGAGGGGTCGTGATAGCAGTTGTAGGCTCAACAGGAGCATCGATCCTAGTGGCAGTCGCAGTCTCAGTAGCGACCGGGGTGGTAGCATCAGAATCATCCTTGTCCCTTCCCGGAGCTTCCCCAGCGGCCGTGGTGATAGTCACCTCGCCAGTCACAGGAGCCGCAGTAGTGACAGCGACCTCATCGGTCACAGCAGCTGTGCTGACCGGTAGAGGGGACGTCATAATAGTAGTAGGCTCAACAGAAGCACTGATCGTGGTAGCCACAGTCGCAGTCTCAGTAGCGATCGGGGTGGTAGCATCAGAATCATCCTTGTCTCTACCGGGAGCTTCCCCAGCTGCCGTGGTGATGGTCACTTCGCCAGTCACAGGAGCTGCAGTAGTGACAGCAACCTCATCCGTCACAGCAGCTGTGCTGACC
>NW_003213162.1:0-957 GCF_000006405.1 Perkinsus marinus ATCC 50983
GTGCTAACCGTTACACCATACAACCATACGTACCAAATAACTTGACGCGGCGCTTTTGCTCTCCGATATAATAACTATCATATACCAAGGTTTTACCGGGATTTGAACCCAGGTCGCCAGATTCAGAGTCTGGAGTGCTAACCGTTACACCATAAAACCATCCATTTGAATTTACTTGACGCGGCGATTTTGCTCTCCGATAGAATAGCTATCATACATCAAGGTTTTACCGGGATTTGAACCCAGATCGCCAGATTCAGAGTCTGGAGTGCTAACCGTTACACCATAAAACCATCCACTTATATATACTTGACGCAGCTCTTTTGCTCTCTGAAATAATAACTATCATATGCTAAGGTTTTACCGGGATTTGAACCTAGATCGCCAGATTCAGAGTCTGGAGTGCTAACCGTTACACCATAAAACCATACGTACCAAATAACTTGACGCGGCGCTTTTGCTCTCCGATATAATAACTATCATATACCAAGGTTTTACCGGGATTTGAAACCAGATCGCCAGATTCAGAGTCTGGAGTGCTAACCGTTACACCATAAAACCATCCATTTGAATTTACTTGACGCGGCGATTTTGCTCTCTGATAGAATAGCTATCATATGCTAAGATTTTACCGGGATTTGAACCCAGATCGCCATATTCAGAGTCTGGAGTGCTAACCGTTACACCATAAAACCATACGTACCAAATAACTTGACGCGGCGCTTTTGCTCTCCGATAGAATAACTATCATATATCAAGGTTTTACCGAGGTTTGAACCCAGATCGCCAGATTCAGAGTCTGGAGTGCTAACCGTTACACCATAAAACCATCCATTTGTATTTACTTGACGCGGCGATTTTGCTCTCCGATAAAATATCTATCATATACTAAAGTTTTACCGGGATTTGAACCCAGATCGCCAGATTCAGAGTCTGGAGTGCTAACCGCTACACCAT